>NW_020962754.1:0-1357 GCF_003031625.1 Empidonax traillii | reverse complement strand
TTTCAAACACTAAAATTTATTAAGTTCAAAGATATAATCTTGGTAAGTAACGTCCGCATTTCTGAGTTTGTACCTAGAAAAATGAATAGATAAGTCACTATTACAATTTGTAAACACAGCTTGAAATCCAGTGTCTTCTGTGAGAAGTCAATTTAAGCTGCTCATTTATAGTCATCTCTAGTTATTGAAGTGTAGGCAGTCTTCAACTTTTGTCTGGCTGCTTCTTCTAGTTGCTCTTTACCTTTAACAAAAAGCTTGTAATTTTGTATAGATAGTTCAGTCAGTTTTCAGTGATTCTTTTGGCAGAAACAGATGTGAGTTAGGTAATTTCACAGCTTTTGGAAGCTGAAGGTTTAATGATGATTTTTTGTTGATATTGTATACATTTTTTTTGACAAAAGAATATTTGTATGTATTAATTAATAAAAAAAATACTTAAAGATGCTAACTATATGACTTAAACACGATAGTTATAACAGTTAAACCTATGTAGATGCATTAAAGAACTTAATATTTTTAAACAACCTTTAGCAATTTTTACCATTAGTAATTTAAACAAAGCTGCAGGGGAGTTGGAAATTTTATAATGTATTAACAAGGCATTGTTGAAATGTTTGTCTCTTATCAACAGAAACACATAGCTAAAGGCAGCTCTTGTAGGGAAAAAAAAATTCAAGGAAGACTTGCTTATAACAATTTTAATATAATGAGTTAAAAGATGTTCCTGCTCAGCTCAGCAGCACAGCAACAGCCCCAGGCATTTCATCACCCTCGGGGGCTTTGGGGATGAGTCCCTGAACATCAGACCCTGAGGAGAGTTGCAGGAACTTTTCGAGAAACCACAGTGAGATTCAAACTGTAAAGTTTCTTGTGGTGTTAATGGGTCCCTCTGAGGAACCCAACTGAGAAAACATCCTCAGGACTGTGTAAGAGCACAAGCCTGGAAACTTTGATGACAGGTCAGGGAATCACAAAATCGCCAAGTTTGGAAGAGACCTTCAAGATCTTCAAGTCAAACTGTCCATCAGCATTACCATAATCACCCCTAAACCATATCCCAAAGTGCCATATCAAGATGTCATCTGAACATTTCCAGAGACTCCACCATCTCCCTGGGCTACTTGTTCCAACACATAAACACTCCTTCATTGAAAAAACAATTTTAAATTATCTGATGTGAACCTCACCCAAGGCAACTCAAGGCCAATTCCTCTCTTGCTCTCACTAAAGCCTTTTTAGAAGAGACCGACCCCCCTTCCCCATTGAAATCTCCTTTCAGGTCACTGTAGAGAGTGATGAGGTGCTCCCTGAGCCTCCTCTTCTGCAGACTAAAGAACCCCAGTTCCCTCAGCTGCTC
>NW_020962753.1:8841-10003 GCF_003031625.1 Empidonax traillii | reverse complement strand
CAGTTATCAAGGGATTCAGTAGCTTTTACTACAAGTGAACAGAGACTGAATTATAGATTCACAAGAACAACACTCACACCACAGTCAATTCACACTGATATCTCAGACCTTTTTGGGTTTTTTTACCTTTTGTAGATTTTAGAACTAGTTGTGTAGTGAATATATTTTAATGAAGTTGTATTATATCCCTTACCCTTAATAGAGTAGTTACACATACCCAACCCTACTACCCCATTCCATATGAATCTTTCTATATTCCATTTTTAGTCTTCTTTTCAAGGTAGAATTGTAGAAAACCACCTTAAGGCCTTGACCAGAAGACATCACCCAGACACAGTGACCTTCTAGGCAGAACTCTTTAGGAACTCCCAGGACTGTGTGTGCTGTGAAGAAGATGAAGATGAGGCAGAAGGGGTCCCAAAGACACCAAACCCAGTTCCTGAAGGGGTGTGTCAGGGGGCAGAATGGGGCAGAACTGGTAGTGCATAAACCTGGAATTAGATGAACCTTATTATAAAATCATAGAACCCCTGTCTGGGGGGGCACACATGGGATGTGTTCCTCTAGGCCTAACAACTCATTAAAGGACCATGTCTCTTTATCTTATCTCCTACCTAAATTGGCCTGGAGTCTTTTTCTCCATGGTCTCTTAAGGCAACATTTTGTGGTGTTGCTCTGGCTCAATTTGCTCTCACCCCACACCCAATTACTGTAAGTTGAGAGAAGGTTTATGCAGACAAAGGAGACCTGATTTGGGAAAATAATATGAACATTTCTTATTAGCAAAATAAAACTAAAGAACTACATCTACAACAATTCTATTCAAGTAAAAGTATTATATATTTATAGAAATACCTCTCCCCCCTTTCTATCAGTCCAAGGAGGAGAAGCAGTCTCTTTCTCCATTCTCAGAGCTCCAGATCTTTTCAATAACTGCAACACTTTCAAGCTCTTCTTCTGTTATCTCAGGACGACAACTCCTTTTTGTCACAGCTGGAACTCTTTATCTCTCTCTTTTTCTTCTATGTTGGCCCCAAGGCAGGGCTGGGCCTACCCCCCTCCTGGGCTAAGATCAGAGGCTGGGGGTTACCCAGGCCCTGTAGGGTCTTCCATGGGCTTGGAAGGGGACACTTGGCTACCATGGATCTTCCCCACAGGGTCA
>NW_020962753.1:1115-2718 GCF_003031625.1 Empidonax traillii | reverse complement strand
GAACCCCTGCTCAAGAATTGTCAGTCTCTAACCTTAACCTAACCTTAAACCTAATCCTAACCCTAACCCTAACCCTAACCCCAACCCTAACCCTAACCAAGCCTGAACCCTAAGTCTAACCCTAACCATGACCCTGACCCTGACCCTAAACCTGAATCCAAACCCTAAACCCGAACCCTAACCCAGATACTTTCCTCAAGACAGCAGAGAATCGCACCAACAACCGCCGTCACTTTCTGCTTCTCAAGGCCAACCAGGCGCACGAGGCCTCACTCCTTCACCCAGGCACAATGAGAACAAAAAACCTGCACTTTCAGTAAACCAGAAGAAAGAGAGCGAGAGCTTCCTCAGCCTTCTTATTTACACTTTTGCTAAAGTAAAAATCGTATGGAATACTTGGAACATGGCCTTGGAAGAGATGGCAGAAAGCTGCCCTGCAGGTTGTATTTGAAGGAAGAGGAAAAGAGACCGAGGGGAAGGGGTTTCTTTCCTGGAGGGCAGGGCTGTCGTTCGCTTGCAGGAGCCCCGCGCTGGAATTGTCAGTCCAACTGCCAAATTGGAATCTGGACAAAGATTCCTGCCAGACAAAAGGTGCCAGGACAGAAAGCTCTTGCTGCCCATGGAGTGCCCAGGGTGGCCCACCAACTGCACCTGAAACCCAAAGGTTCCAGGCTTTCTTTCCTGGGGGAAAGGCCGTGACTTCCCAAAGAGTCCCATGGCAGATGGGTGGGGCTGCACTGTGGGGGTGTGGGGCGTTGGTTCTTTGGTTTCCAGGGGCTATTCCAGAATGGAGAGGATGGGCTGGGACATCCTAAAGGGGCACATGGATGGGGCTGCATTCTGACCTTGTGGGGTGTTGGTTCTTTGGTTGCCAAGGGCTATTCCGGAATGGAGAGGGTGGGCTGTGACATCACAAAAGGGCCTCAAGCACAGGGGTTGGTTTAGTGGGTTGACCCTGGCTGGATTTCAAACACCCACTAAAAGCTGCCACCTCGCCCTCCCTCTGCAACTCCACAGAGGAGAGAAAAAAACCAGCTGAGGATTCCTGAGTAGAGATAAGGGTGGGGAGAAAGTTTCTTACTAACAGGCAAAAAAGACTCAAAGTAGAGATAGTACTTAAATTTATTACTGACAGGATAAAAGCGAAACAGTGAGAAATCCAACAGTCTGAAAAACACCTTCCCCCCACCCCTCCTTCCTTCTCAGCTCTCCCTCCTCCCCCCAGCGGTGCAGGGGGATGGCAATGGGGGTTCCAGTCAGTTGTTGTTTCTGTCACTGCTCAGGGAGAGGAGTTGGATCCTTCCCTGCTCCCGTGGGGTCCCTCCCACAGGAGACAGTCCTGGATGGACCTCTGCAGTGAGTCCATCCCTCGGGCAGCAGCTCTTCCCACCCTGCTGTCCCGTGGGTCCCTCCTCCATGGGGTCAGTCCTTCAGGGATGAGCTGACCCGGCGTGAGTCCCCCACAGGGGCCACGAGTCCTGCTGGGAAAAACCTGCTCCAGCCTGGGCTTCCCTCTGCACGGGCTGCAGGTCCCTGCCAGGACCTGCTCCATCCTGGGCCTGCCCCGGGGTCACAGCCTCCTTCCTGCATCCCCCTGCTCCAG
>NW_020962753.1:0-1094 GCF_003031625.1 Empidonax traillii | reverse complement strand
ACAGAGGACAGGCGTTACAACACAGGGGACAGAGGTGTCATCACAGGGACATCGGTGACATCACTGGGGACAAGTGACATCACAGGGGACTGGTGACAACAAAGGGACAGCTGTGATATAAAGTGGATGTCGGCGGAGGAGCTTCCAGAACAAACTGCACACAAATCAGGATGAATTATGCAAATGTTCCACCTTATTTACATAACCCAACCTCTTATATACTTTCACTGCCCCTCGGGGCGTGATCACTTTTAAACTATTGGTTATTTGCTGTAACCCACGAACTGAGCGTGTATTACTGACACACTGCCTATTGGCTGCACACAGGTGTCCATGTGATATGAAGACATTGTTTTCCTCCTAAAACTCCTCCTTATTTTTGTCACAGGTTTCTCTTTGTTTACATTCCTGCAGTCTGTTATCACTGCTCCTGTATCTTTCCACTGCCTGCAAAGAGGTTTCTGCCTATGTCAGGGGCAGGTCTAACTGAGGCCAATTAGTATGGTTTGTCCATAGTGTGTCTTTTTTCAGCTCAGCACCCCACAAGTCTGATCCCTCAAATGGACTAAGAATGAAGATTCCTCCCAGACAAAATGTGCCAGCACATGAAGCTCTATGTGTGCATGGAGTGCCAAGAGTGGCTCACCAATTGCACAGGAGAGATGGAGGGCAAAGGCTTTCTTTCCTGTGTGGAAATGCATTTGTTTGGTGTCAGAACCCCTGTCCTGAAATGCTAAGTCTAAGTCCAAAAATGGAATAAGAACGAAGATTCCTCCCAGACAAAAGGTGCCAGCACAAGAAGATCTCTTTGTGTCTGGAGTACCAAGAGGGGCTCACATATTGCAAAGGAGAGATGGAGGGGAAGGGCTCTGTTTCCTGGGTGGAAATGCATTTCTTTGATGTCAGAACCCCTGCTCAAGAATTGTCAGTCTCTAACCTTAACCTAACCTTAAACCTAATCCTAACCCTAACCCTAACCCTAACCCCAACCCTAACCCTAACCAAGCCTGAACCCTAAGTCTAACCCTAACCATGACCCTGACCCTGACCCTAAACCTGAATCCAAACCCTAAACCCGAACCCTAACCCAGATA
>NW_020962752.1:8179-10901 GCF_003031625.1 Empidonax traillii | reverse complement strand
AGTTCCCTCAGTCCTGGTGATTTGTGTGAGACTGGAAAAAACTTCACCCTTTGCAGAAATAAACCCCACAGCCAAAAAAGGCAATGTCATCCTTAAAAGACTACACACACCCAGACACACACACAAACACAAATATCTATTCATATATAAATATATATATAGCTTGTGGTGATGTGCCTCATGCTTCAGGACTGAATCTGTTTTTATGCTTTCATAAATGACCATGGAAGAGCATTTCAAATGAATCTCAAAGAATAACATCCTTTTGTTCCCAAGAACAGATACAGACAAAATGGACTTGGCTGAAAAATAAAATAAGACTGAAAGAAGGAGACAGAAGAAACTTACCTGAATGACTACAGACTTAGACCTTCTTGTCACCTCATGAGGTGTTTCTCCAGTTGGGAGAAAGAGCTTTGCATTCCCATCTTAAGAAGAATGTAAAGAACTATATAAAACCTCCTTCAAATTCTGAATGAAAAGAGGCCTTTGATGCTGTTTTGGAAGCAGTTAAATGCTGTGAACATTTCTAGAGATGTGTTAATTATGGACAACCCACTTCTGACCCCATGGATGCTCAGCCATGGAAGATATTTTAGTTAGAACAAGAGCAGACACACTAAAACTCCAATCACCACATGGATTCTTATACTCTTTCTTAAAATCAAGGAGAGTGGCAGAGTTGGAGGGGTAAGATTATATTGCTTTTTCCTGACAAACCAAACAGCAGAGCTCAGCTTTGTTTCTGCAGGAGGAGAGCAGGTGCATAGAACCATGGAATTTGTTGGGTCCCAGCCTTTCCTCCCAGCAGAGCTGCTCCAGCCTCTGCCCATCTTGGTGCCTCCTCTGGACTCTCTGCAGCAGCTCCATGTCCTTGCTGTGTGGTGGGATGGACACAGTAGCAGGGATTGTGATCAGTACAAATATTTATGATGCTCATGCTGTGACATGAACACCAAACAGGCTGAAAGAAGCAAAAGGTTGGGTTAGAGAGTATTTTTGGTGGCTTTCTTGCATTATTAACCACCAGCGTGACCTGTACCCCTGACAGGCTCGACTGCTGCACGTTTGGTGCTGGCTGGGCCTCAGCTCCCCCAGCCTCAGGGCACCTCTGCACATCCCCAGGCTCAGGACCAGCTGCTCCAGCTTTATCTGAAGAAACCACTTCAGATAATGCATCTTTGTTTTGGAGGAATTAAATTTAAATTCCCAAAGAAATGTAATGAAACTCTATAATAGACAGCACAAAGCCCACGCTCCAAGTGCCTTCAGACCAGAACATCCATCTTTTCAAATCTCAGGTATTACAAACTGAGAGGAGGTTTTTGTGAGAAAGATACCTGGACTTGAAGCTCGTCTTGAACAAACAAGGTCACAGCCTGACCTGTTGTTCCTAACCAAAGATTTAGAAATTCAGTTACTAACAAAGAAAGCTGAAAAATCCAGAATATTTATATGTGAGATCCAAAGTCAGGATCTGAAATTCCTTTTCAAGAGCATCAGCAGGAGGAGGACCAAATAAAAGCTGTCACTGTTATTTTTCTTGTTGTCATTATATGGTTACAAGTGAAAGCAGAATGGTTTTTTTGCATCAGAGGATATAATACAATCTGGAGGTGTTGTTGAAGAGAGAAAAGAATCAGCAGAAGGGGAGGTTGGGAAAACGAGGGGAAAGTTACATAAAACTGCAAAGTTGAATCCATTTGGGGCAATCTCTGCTCTGTGTGAGCAGGAACAGCCCCCAGGGAATGGCTGGAGCTGTGTCAGGGCAGGCTCAGGGTGGATCTCAGCCAAAGGTTCTTCCCCCAGAGGGTGGTTGGCACTGAACAGGCTCCCCAGGGCAGTGGGCACAGCCCCAAGGCTGCCAGAGCTGCAGGAGGCTTTGGATGATCCTCTGGGGCACAGGGGGTGACTCTTGGGGCTGGACCTGTGCAGGGCCAGGGGTTGGACTGGATGATCCTTGTGGGTCCCTTCCAGCTCGACTTTCTGTGATTCTGTGAATGCAGTTACCAGGAAACTGCAAAGCTGTGAAAATGGGAAGGACTGAGCTGCTGTGCTTGGTGACATCCATGTGGTCCATGTCACATGGAGAGAGCCTGCCCCAGCGTGGGAATCCTCACAGAGCCTGGTCAGGCATCATGTCCAGCTTGGGTTGAATTTCTGACTTCCTCTAGGGGATGATAAAGAGGATGGGAGTCCCTGTCAGATGCCTTCAACCTGTCTGAGCTCCAACAGCTGGGTCTAGCTGAAGATTTTCAAAACAGCAGTAAAGCTGAGGGGAAAGTTGAGGGCTTTTCCCTCCAGGGGAACATTTCTTGAAGCTTAAAGTGCTAATTCCATCCTCCCACCCATCTCCAAGGTGGGGCAAATCCTAGTGCTCCTCAGCAGGAATATCTGCTGTGGTGACACCAGGCAAAGGGACAAGTGTTGTCCCAGTCGGGACAGGGTTGTGGGTGCTCAGCCCACATCCAGGCTCTGGCATTAGGGCAGCAGCAGAGAGAAAAGCCAGAGTCAAACCACACAAGTGCAGAGAGTGGCTGAGCCGTGGGGCAGAAGGGAAAAGCACCACACAAGAAATTGATTCCATTAAAAAGTAATCTCGAATTTAATAAAAGTTACGATTTGATTATAGCCAGAGAACCGCAGGGCAGGGGAGGGAGCGCGGGGAGAGCTGGGCGAGGCACCGGGGAGGGGGAGAGCAGCTCTCAGGGCTGGCTGGGGC
>NW_020962752.1:0-1304 GCF_003031625.1 Empidonax traillii | reverse complement strand
AGGGAGCATCTCCATGACCTTGCACCCTTATCCCAACACTCTTCATGCTCAGATGGAGCTGCTCTCGTCCTTGGCACACACAGTTTACTCTGCCCATCCTTGCACCCATGTGCCAGTGCTGTGCCTGTGCAGAGCAGCAGCTCTGAGCCCAGGAAAAGGTTCTTGTTTCTATGGGGGTGATTTTTTTTTCCTATTTTCCAGTACCTTTCGAGTCCTGGGGAAATGTGATGTTTTATCAGGCACTGATTTTGCTGCTGCAGCAAAATCCTTGCTGCCACTCACTTCTGTGCCACGCTGTCACAACACTTCTTTGGACCTGACTTTTTTTTTTATTCATTATTGATCATGGGAAATTGTTTCTAGAAGAGGGATGTAATTTATTTATTACCAAGTCTTCCAGTGGAGTGTGATTTGTGCTGAAGTCCTTTTCCCTGAATTGTGCTTTGGCAAATATGATAAGACTCTGCAAGTAGGACAGCTTTGATGCTTAACATCCCAAATATGCTGTACCCTCCCTTCTATGCTTCATTTTTGCTGGTGCCAGAGGTTCCCCTCCCTTTCTGTGGAAATCTCAGCTTCTCTCTTTGCCAGTGGTGGCAATAGGTAAGGCCTGAAGCATTTTGGACCTGCTCATGTCATATCACATCAATATTATTACCCTTGATGAGCTCACAGGAAGTATTTTAGGCAGAATAAACTTTTTATGGAAGGAAATGAGCAGATGAAATTATATGTACACAGTAAAGGCTGTTTGCTGGCCAATAAATAGATATTTTTAAGTGCAGAGTGTGGTGTGTTATTCTGTTTGTCAGAACTATCCCTGACTTTAGGCTTCAAAATATTTTTGTGTGTCAGTTGTTTATCCTCCCTGTGAACTGAGGGACAGTGGGTTGAGATGGAAAATGGGATTTGAGTACTCCCAGCTGACCAATATTCCCTGACATCCCCTCCTCTGAGAGCATCCACAGGAGCCTATTCCAGCTACAGACATTACGAGCTCCAATGATTGTCTGGGAGGAAGGGGGAAAGATCCTAAAACTGGTGTTATAATCTATAACACCAGCAAAGCTTTCTTGCTCTGGCATTGATCATATTTTTTTTTACACAGGGGAATGCCATCCTTTTCATTTCCTCTGCTCTCCCTCTCTTATGATTTACTTTCTTTCCCTCCATAAAAGCCTGAAGTGTCCTCTTGCACTTCTGCTGCTTTTGTACCCAGGATTTTAGTGGGAACATTTGAAGAATAAATAGTGGCCAAGGAGCACATTCCTTTTTATTACAGCCATTGTCTCTGCATATGCAAT
>NW_020962751.1:7258-9990 GCF_003031625.1 Empidonax traillii | reverse complement strand
AGAACCTTGCAGGGCCTGAAGGGGCTCCAGGAGAGCTGGAGAGGGATTTGGGATGAGGGCTGGAGGGACAGCACCCAGGGAATGGCTGCCCAGGGTTAGGGGGGAGATTGGGAAGGGATTCCTGGCTGGGAGGGTGGGGAGGGGCTGGGCTGGAATTCCCAGAGAAGCTGTGGCTGCCCCTGGATCCCTGGCAGTGTCCAAGGGCAGGTTATGGAATAACCCACTGGGATAGTGGAAGATGTCCCTGCCCGTGGCAGGGTGGAATTCCAGGATTTTTCATCATCCAAGGCTCCAAATCCAGGGGGTTGAGGCTTCCAGGAGGGAATTCTGTCCCAAATTCCCACTGGAGTAGTTTTGGGAGTTTAGGGTTTTGTCAATTAATGGAACAAGGTGTGTTCCATCATCCCACAGATTATGGAATCCTGGAATGCTTTGGGTGGGAAGGGACAGCAAAGATCATCTCATTCCAACCCCAAACAATTCCCACCATCCCAGGAGGCTCCTCAAACCCTTGGACACTCCCAGGGATCCAGGGGCAGCCACAGCTTCTCTGGGAATTCCAGCCCAGCCCCTCCCCACCCTCCCAGCCAGGAATCCCTTCCCAATCTCCCCCCTAACCCTGGGCAGCCATTCCCTGGGTGCTGTCCCTCCAGCCCTCATCCCAAATCCCTCTCCAGCTCTCCTGGAGCCCCTTCAGGCCCTGCAAGGTTCTCCAAGGTTTCCCCCCTGGAGCAACCTGAGTTTTTCCTTATTTTTATTTGGGATAAATCACTTCCTGGGATTTTGTCCATTGGTAATGGGGTGGGGGGAAGTGTTTAAAGAGAGATAATTTTTTTAATTTCATTTAAAAGGAGCTTTAAATCCATGGAATTTTGAAACCCTTCCAGGGCCGTGTCATGATCCCATTTTCCTCCTGATACATCCCTAGGGAATGTTTGGAACGGGAATGGAAAGGCCCAAATGTCCCCTCAAAAGAAAACCACTCCCAAAATCCCTCCAAAAAAAATAGGGATAGGGGAAGGAGAAGGAAAAACCTGGGATAGTGGGAAGTGTCCCTGCCCTTGGCAAGGGGGTTGGAAGTGGATTATCCTGAATCCAACCCCTTCCAAGGGGAATTAGGGATCAGTTCCTGAAAACCTGGAGAGCTCCTGAGTAAAATCATGGAATTCTTTAGGCTGGGAGAGAGAGGAGCTTGGAGAGGAAATCCAACCATTCCCAATGGTTTAATGGCAGGATGGAAAATGGGAAAAATATTCCAGCAAAATTGGATTTGGGGAGGAAAATGGGGAGATTTTGTGACTCTCTCAGGGGATTTTTGGCCTGGAATTCTGGAATTTGGGCCTGGAATGAAGGGGCAGGCTCGGGAAACGTGGGAATTTGGAAGGAATCGGCAACCCTGGCTCCCTAAATTATCTCTGGGTTTAATGGCAGGATGGAAAATGGGAAAAATATTCCAGCAAAATTGGAACTGGGGGGAAAAGGGGGCGTTTTTTGGCTCTTCCAGGGAATTTTGGGCCTGGAATGAAGGGGCAGGCTCGGGAAACGTGGGCTTTGGAAGGAATTGGCAGCCCTGGCTCCCTAAATCCTCTCTGGGTTTAATGGCAGGATGGAAAGTGGGAAAATATTCCAGCAAAATTTGAATTTATGCATTTTTTCCTCTCTAATTTCATTTCTTTATTTGGATTTTATATTCTTTACGTATCTTTAATTTTATTTCTGTTTCATTTCATGTGTTTTATTCCATTTAATTTCCTTTCTTTATTTAAATCCTTATTATTTGATTTTGTGCATTTTTGCTCTTTAATTTTATTTTTTATTTTAATTTTGTATCATTTATTTCTATTTAATTTTATCTCTTTATTTCTCTTTATTTCATTTCATTTCATTTCTTTTTATTTCTTACTATTTATTTGTAGTTAATTTTAATTTTATTTAATTTTATATATTTTATTCCATTTAATTTCATTTCTTTTTTTAAAATTTATATTCTTTACATATCCTTAATTTTATATCTATTTTATTTTATGCCTTTTTTCTTTTTTGATTTTATTTCTTTATTTTAATTTCAAAGTATTTCTATTTAATTTTATTTTTATTTATTTCATTTAATTCCTTTTTATGTCATATTATTTATTTGTATTTCATTTTAATTCTCTTTAATTTTATTCATTTTGTTCCATCCAATTTCACTTCCTTATTTTAATTTGACATTCTTTATTTCTCCTTAATTTTATTTCTGTTTCTTTATTTTTATTTCAAATTATTAATTTCTCTTCAATTTTAATCCCATTTAATTTTCTGTATTTTATTCCCTTTCACTCCATCTTTTTATTCCAATTTTAATCCAATTTATTTCAACTTTATTTCCATTTAAACCCATCAAGAGACTTATTTTGTCCCTTATTTCAAACCCAGAGACAAAAAAACTCAGGAATTGGTGAATCCTTGGCCTTGGCTTTAGGAATTTTCTCTCCCTCTCTCCACCTCAAATTGGAGCTTTTCCCAGGAAAAAAAAAAAAAAAAGCCCATTTTATCCTAAATTGATCCTAAATTTTATCCTAAATTGATCTCCCGCTGCCCTCATTTCTCCCCTTCCTTATAAACACCCCCCAAAACAAGGAAAAATCCAAGATTTTTAAGGAATTTTGGCTCGTTTTTGGGTTTAAAAAGTCTCAGGAAGGTGGGGAAGGTTGGGATTGATTTCCCTTTCCCTCCAAATGCCAGGTCATGTT
>NW_020962751.1:0-1536 GCF_003031625.1 Empidonax traillii | reverse complement strand
CCAGTGTGGAAGATAAGGAAGGGTCTCGTGTGGAAGGTGAGGAGAGATCCTGTGTGGAAGGTGAGGAATGATCTGATTTAGAGGCCGAGGAGGGGTCTGGTGTGGAAGGTGAGGAACAACTTGATGGGAAAGGTTGGGAACAGTCCCTCGTGGAAGGTAAAAAAGTGGCTGGTGTGGAAGGTCAGGAACAGCCCTGGATGGAAGGTGGGGACTGATCCTGTGCGGAAGGTGGGGAATGGTCCTGGGTGGAAGGTCAGGCAAAGTTCAGTGTGGAAGGTGAGGAGCAATCCAGTGTGGAAGGTGAGGAGCAGTTCAGTGTGGAAGGTGAGGAGCAATCCAGTGTGGAAGGTGAGGAGCAGTTCAGTGTGGAAGGTGGGGAATGGTCCAGTGTGGAAGGTAGGGAATGATCCAGTGTGGAAGGTGGGGAATGATCCAGTGTGGAAGGTGAGGAGCAGTCCAGTGTAGAAGGTGAGGAATGGTCCAGGTGGAAGGTAGGGAATGATCCAGTGTGGAAGGTGAGGAGCAGTCCAGTGTGGAAGGTGGGGAATGGTCCAGGTGGAAGGTGAGGAGCAGTCCGGTGTGGAAGGCAAGGAAAGCTCTGCTGAGGAGATGAGAAGTGGTCTGATGTGTTAATTGAGGACCATTTGTGGTCCCCCCCACCTCCCAACATTCCAGAGCCCTCCCACAGCCCCCAAGTGCCGACAAATCCACACCCAACACTGAGGGGTGAATTCTGCAGCCAGAATTCCACCTCTGGAGCAAAGCCCGGGCAGGGGGGTGGATCCATCCCAACAGGCAGTCCCGGCTGCCGGCAGGGACTCCCAGCCCGGGCTGGAGCCGCTCCTTCCCCCCGGGAATGCCGAGGGCCCCGCCCGGCCCAGCCCCCGCTCCCGCAGCCGTTCTGAGGGGGGAAAAAAGAAAAGGAATTAAAAAAAAAAAAATCAAATCTGCATATTTTCAGGAGACAGATTGCTGCCTTCATCTGTCTCCCTGCTGAGATGCCAGGGCGGAACCGGCAGGAATTCCATTCTTTTTTCTTCCCTTCCCCCCTCTCCCCCTTTTTTTTTTCACCCTTCACTCTCTTTTTTATTGGAATTTTATTTATAGTTATTGAGGGTTTTTTTTTTTTTTGGACTATCTAGAGCTGCTTGGGGGTGTTGCCTGAAGTGGGGGGAAAACCTTGGAGCGTGCAGGTGGGAATTTTGGGAAGGGCGGGCAAACAGGTGGGACCTGTCGGGAAAAGCCAATCCCAGAGCAGAATTTGGGGCTCGTTTTGCTTCGTGGAAAATGGGAATTTTCCATGGAGTTTTTCTCCAAGGGTTTCTAAGCAACCATGTGTGGTGTGGCTTGGCACCCTCCCAGAATCCCCTCTTTTCCTTTGGGAAGATTCCAAGACCTTCCAAAATTCCAGAAGCTCCCCCCCGAGCTCAGAAATGAAGGGAAGAGCAATCCCAGCATTCCCAAGGCAGGGAGAGGCGGCTCCATCCGTGTCCAGCTCCGGGATTTCTGGAGGAAAGGGGATGTGGAGCTGCTGGA
>NW_020962750.1:7815-9020 GCF_003031625.1 Empidonax traillii | reverse complement strand
TTCCAGAACAACTGGAACGTGTACAAGCTGCTGGCCCACATCCGCCCCCCGCCCACCAAGGTAACCCCCCACGGCCTTTTGGGGCACCCCCAAACGCCCAGACCCACCCCCTCCTCTAACCCCACTCTGTGCCCCCCCTCCAGAGTGGGTACACCCTGGCAGTGCTCAACGTGGGGGCTCCGGCGGCGGGGATGAACGCGGCCGTGCGCTCCACCGTCCGCATCGGCCTCATCCACGGCCACCGCATGCTGGCCGTGCACGACGGCTTCGAGGGGCTCGCCCTCGGCATGGTGGGTGCCCCTCCTGGGGGAGGGGGGGGAGAGGGGAGGGCGGGGATAAAAGGAAAGGGGGGGTTGGGGGAAGCCACAGCCTGCGAAACTCAGCCCTGCTGAACAAACCGGGGGTGTGACCCCAATATGGACCCCAAACCACGAGTGCAACCCCAGTAACACTGTCCCCAAACCAGGGCTGTGACCCCAATATGGACCTCAATATGGACCCCAAACCAGGGGTGTGACCCCAATAGCAGTAACCTCAATATGGACCCCAAACCAAGAGTGTGACCCCAATAGCACTGGCCCCAATATGGACCCCAATATCAACCCCAAACCAGGGCTGTGACCCCAATAGCAATGACCCCAATATGGACCCCAAATCAGGAGTGTGACCCCAATAACAGTGACCCAAGTATAGACCCCAAACCAGGGGTGTGACCCCAATAGCAGTGACCCCAATGTGGACCCCAAACCAGGGATGTGATCCCAGTATGGACCCCAATATGGGCCCCAAGCCAGGGGTGTGACCCCAATAGCAGTGACCCCAATATGGACCCCAAACCAAGAGTGTGACCCCAGTAGCAGTGACTCCAATGTGGACCCCAAACCAAGAGTGTGACCCCAGTATGGACCCCAAATCAGGAGTGTGACCCCAATAACAGTGACCCCAATATGGACCCCAATATCAGCCCCAAATCAGGAGTGTGACCCCAATAACAGTGACCCCAATAGAGACCCCAATATGGACCCCAAACCAGGGCTGTGACTCCAATATCAACCCCAATATGGACCCCAAACCAGGGCTGTCACCCCAATATCAACCCCAAACCAGGGCTGTGACCCCAATATCACCGATATATGGCTGCAGCCAGGCCACTGCGATCCCAAAGACCCCAAACCTCCTGTGCCCTCAAATCCTTCCCCTGTGCC
>NW_020962750.1:0-2739 GCF_003031625.1 Empidonax traillii | reverse complement strand
CCCTCCCCACCATTCCCCACTCCCAGTACCACCAGTTCCCAGGCTGGTGGGTGGATGTTTTGGGGTCTCCTCTACTGTGTGTGTGTGTGGGGGTCCCAATACCCCCTTTTTTCCTTTCCCTGAACCCTTCCCAGGTCGGATCTTCGCCAACACGGCCGACTCCGCCTGCCTGCTGGGGATGCGCAAGCGCAGCCTCGTCTTCCAGCCCATCACCCACCTCAAGGACGAGACCGACTTCGAGTAGGACCCCCCACCCACCCACCCAACCCCCTGGAGGGACAACCCAGGGCTGGGGACGCCCAGGAATCACCTCCCACCTTCCTTCCCCCAGGCACCGCCTGCCCAAGGTGCAGTGGTGGCTGAAGCTGCGGCCCATCCTCAAGATCCTGGCCAAGTACCACACGGAGCTGGACACCTCGGAGACCGCCCACCTGGAGCACCTCAGCCGCAAGATCGCTGCGCCAGAGCCCGGCCTGTGAGCCTGGGCCGCCCCTGGGAGCCTCTGCAGCCCTCTGAAAACGCTCAGGAGCCCTCTGGAACCCTCAGGAGCCCTCTGGAACCCTCTGAGAACCCTCAGGAACCCTATGAGAACCTCAGGGACCCTCAAAGATCCCTCAGGAACCCTCTGAGAACCTCTGGGACCCTCAAAGATTCCTCAGGAACCCTCAAAGATCCCTCAGGAACCCTCTGAGAACCCTCAGGAACCTTCTGGGAACCCTCAGGAACCTTCTGGGAACCCTCAGGGAATCCTCAGGAACCCTCTGGGACCCTTTGAGAACCCTCAGGGACCTTCTGGGAACCCTCAGGGACCCTCAGGGACCCTCTGGGAATCCTCAGGGACCCTCTGGGAATCCTCAGGAACTCTCTGGGAACCTCAGGAACCCTCTGGGAATCCTCAGGAACCCTCTGGGACCTTCTGGGAACCCTCAGGAACCTTCTGGGAACCCTCAGGAACCCTCAGGGACCCTTTGAGAACCCTCAGGGACCTTCTGGGAACCCTCAGGGACCCTCAGGGACCCTCTGGGAATCCTCAGGGACCCTCTGGGAATCCTCAGGAACTCTCTGGGAACCTCAGGAACCCTCTGGGACCTTCTGGGAACCCTCAGGGACCCTCTGGGAACCTTCTGGGAAGTGGCTCCTCGGGAAGTGGCTCCTCAGGAACCTTGAGGCTTTTGGGGGGGGTTTTGGGGGGGTTTTTGGAGGGGTAAAAAAGGGTTCCCTGTGGGTGTGAAATCCACACCTCACCCTCCCACACCCTGGAATTTGGAGGCTTCAATAAAACTCCCCCCCTCGTGTTGTGCTCCAAAAAAAATCCCCCCTGGCAATTGTTCCCTCCCTGTGGGAGGCAAATGCAACCCACCACCACCACCTTTCCTGGGATTCCAGCTTGTGGAATTCCAGCCTGGAGCTTCCCTGGGATTCCAGCTCATGGAATTCCAGCCTGGAGCTTCCCTGGGATTCCAGCTTGTGGAATTCCAGCCTGGAGCTTCCCTGGGATTCCAGCTCATGGAATTCCAGCCTGGAGCTTCCCTGGGTCCTCCCACAGGACCTTCCCTTCATTTCCCACCTCCCCAGAAGGAGAGTTTCCCTGCAAATCCTTCCTTTCCTTCCCCCCACCGAGCCGAAAGGAACCCCGGGAAGCAGAGTCCGTGTGAAAGCAAGAGCTGGGATATAATTTGGCTGTGGGAGGGGAACCCGCTGCTCCAAGGATTCCATCAGCTGAAGAGCAGCACAGTTTCCCTCAGGAAGCTGCTCCCAGGTTTCCACTGAGCTGAGGAACAGCAGGTGCTCCTCGAGGAAGCTGCTCCAGAGTTTTTGTCCCTCAGCTGAGCAGCAAAAAAACACCCCTTGAGGAAGCCGCTCCCGGGTTTTCATTCAGCTGAGGGGCAGCAGGTCCTCCTGGAGGAATTTCCTCCCAGGTTTTCTTCAGCTGAGCGGCAGCAGGTGCTCCTTGAGGCTGGTGGGCAGTGGGGGCCGCTCCAGAGTTTTTTGTCCCTTGGATGAGCAGCAGAAAACACTCCTGGAGGAATCTGCTCCCAGGTTTTCCTCAGCTGAGCAGCAGCAGGTACTCCTGAAGGAATTTCCTCCCAAGTTTTCCTCAGCTGAGCAGCAGCAGGTACTCCTGGAGGAATCTGCTCCAGGGTATTTGTCTCTTTGAGTTTTTCTGCTCACCTGAGGAGCAGCAGCTACTCCTGAAGGAATTTCCTCCCAGGTTTTCTTTAGCTGAGCAGCAGCAGCTACTCCTTGAGGCTGGCAGTCAGGGGCAGTGGCAGCAGCCCCAGGGTGGTTTCCCCTCACCTGAGGAGCAGCAGGTACTCCTTGAGGAATTTCCTCCCAGGTTTTCTTTAGCTGAGCAGCAGCAGGTACTCCTGGAGGCTGGTGGGCAGTTTGTGTCCCTCCCTCACCTGAGCAGCAGCAGGTACTGCTGGAGGCTGGCGGGCAGGGGCAGTGGCAGCAGCCCCAGGGTGGTTTCCCCTCACCTGAGCAGCAGCAGGTACTCCTTGAGGCTGGTGGGCAGGGGCAGCCCCTCCACGGCATCAGGCAGGAAGCGGTGGCCGAGGCAGCGGCGCACGGCGCAGCGCGCCAGGCCCTGCAGGCTCCCCGGGGCCGCGCACAGCCGGCCCAGGCGCTCCCCCAGCCGCCGGTCCCGCTCCGAAACCGCCGCCAGCGCCTCCCGCATCGCCGCGTCCCCCTCCCCGTCCCCGCCCCCGTCCCGCCGCAGCTCCAGGCGGCCGGCGG
>NW_020962749.1:9148-10233 GCF_003031625.1 Empidonax traillii | reverse complement strand
GGCTCACCTCCACAAGGAAGGCCATAGCAGGCATGTGCCAGCGGAGTGCCAACACTGCTCTTTGGCTGAGCAGCTGCAGGAGGTAGGAGCCCATTGAGCGACACAAGGGGCTGGAGACACGGCGCATCTCCCTGTCGGGGGAAAGAGGCACCAGAGAGCCTGAGCTGGGTGGGCAAAGGTCTCCTTTGACAGACTCCCAGTGGCCTGGTCTTTCCCCAGCAGACTGGCAGGGAACGTGAGCGCTTGGGGAGGCGGCTCCTCCTGTGCAGCCTCCTCTCCCTGCTTTTTGCAGTCCTTTTGGCCACCCCTCAACAACAAGGCCCTCTGGCCCACAACACTGTGGCGGGGTGCCACAGTGCGGGGTGCCCCGTTCCCAGGGCAGAAGGGACAGGGGCAGCAGGGACAAGGGGTTCTCACCTGGCCAGCAGACCCACTGCATAGCGGTGGGTGTCCATGCGGAAGAGCGTGTCCCAGGCAGCCTTGCGATCCATGGCCATCACCACGTCCTCGCACTCCAGATGGAAGAGCAGGACCTTGATTACGTGCACTGCAAACCTGTGTGCACAGCAAAGCCCAGATGACTCTGGCAGGCCTGGCTCCACCCCAAGGACATGGCAGGGACCAGGGGACTGGGATGGAGCACCTCTTGGGGTTCCTGGCAAGTCCCTGTTCCTGCCAACATTGCCTCCAGAAGGTGTCGACCTGCTTTGGCATGGGCTCCATGCTGAAGCAAATGTTGAAAAGTAGAGCCACCAGGAGGCGAGGGGAATTCTCCTTCAATGGCTCTGGACACTGGAGCCTCTGGAGAATCTCCCAAACCACCCTGATTGCCTACAAAAGAAAAAGGAGCCAGAGAGAGCTCTCAGTGCCCAGATGTCCATGGGACAGAGCCCGAACAGGGGAGAGAAAAGGCCAGATGAGAAGCAGAGGGAGCAGCTGCCTGGGTGATCCTGAACCTGCCCCTAGGCCACATTTGCAGCCCAGTGCCTAAGGCAGGGAGGCGGACTGGTGGGAGAGGATGGAGAGCCAGGAAAGAGGCAACGTGCAGGTGAGCAAAGGTCATTTGCAGGAACTCACAGCCAGGC
>NW_020962749.1:0-2748 GCF_003031625.1 Empidonax traillii | reverse complement strand
TCATTCCTAGAAGGAAGAATTTCAGCAGAGCCTGTCGAACATGACTGTCTCGAAACCATCGAAGCTGTATATTCCAGCCGCCCGGACCTCACAGAGGAACCGCTCGAAGACGCAGAAAACTGGTTCACAGACGGCAGCAGCTTTATGAAGCATGGAGAGAGACTGGCAGGTTATGCAATTACTACAACATAACAGGTAATTGAATCAAAACCTTTACCTGCAGGAACTTCAGCACAAAAGGCTGAGCTCATAGCCCTGACCAGAGCTCTTGAACTGGCAGAAGGACAACGAATTAACATTTGGACAGATTCTAAATATGTTTTCTCCGTGGTACATGCACATGGTGCAATCTGGAAAGAGAGAGGACTGCTGACGACCCAAGGGAAAGCTATCAAACATGCTGAGGAAATCCTACGGTTGTTAGAAGCCGTCCAACTCCCAGATCAAGTGGCCATAATCCATTGCAAGGGACACCTTAGAGGTAACACTATTCCAGAAATAGGTAACCGGAAGGCAGACGCAGAAGCTAAATTAGCTGCTGCAAGAACTGATGAGGTAAACATATCAGCCCTAGTCCCAGAGGAATTAGACACTAATTTTAAGCCAGAGTATCAAGACTCAGATCACAGGTGGATACAAAGGAACAAAGGTAAGATACTGGATAACGGATGGGGCCAGTTAGAAACAGGACAACTAGTGCTTCCAGAAAAATCAATCTGGCAATTTGTAAAAACAGAACATGAAAAAGCCCATTGGGCCCTCAACCCCCTTTATCAATACTTAAAAGCTAGAATAGCAGGACCAAAACTTTATACAGAAGTAAAGCAAGTCACATCTCGATGTGAACGCTGCTTGAAAAATAACTAAGACAGGAACCAAGATACAGAAAGGAGCGATTCACAGGGGAAGATTCCCTGGAGAGGTATGGCAAATCGATTTCTCTGAACTCCCTAGGAAAGGGGGGTATAGATACCTCCTTGTTTTAACAGACACATTTTCTGGGTGGCCTGAAGCATTCCCATGCAGAACAAATAAAGAAAGAGAAGTAACCAAAGTCCTGCTAAATGAAATCATTCCAAGATTTGGTGTACCTAAAAGCATCTCCTCAGACAGAGGCTCACATTTCTGTGCTAAAATTGTAAAAGCAATAAGCAAAGCATTACAAATCAATTGGCAACTACATACACCTTACAGACCCCAAGCTAGTGGGCAAGTAGAAAAATGAACCATCTCATCAAACAACAAATTGCCAAAATCTGTCAAGAAACCAATTTACAGTGGCACCAGGCTTTGCCTATTGCTCTGATCAGGCTAAGAGTGAAGCCTCGCTCAAAGGAGAAACTAAGTCCTTTTGAAATCCTCTATGGTAGACCTTATGCAATGCAAATTGTTAACAGTGAGGCTGTGGATCAAATAGGCAATCAATATATACATGACTATGTAATAGCAGTAGGAAAACATTTTGATAAAAATGCAACAATAGTAATAGAAAACCAACCCAAACAACCTGACTGCAAATTACATCCTTTTCATCCTGGTGATTGGGTATATGTTCAGAATCTTTTAGGAAAACCGCTGCAGGAACAGTGGGAAGGACCGTACCAGGTGCTGCTGACTACCTTCACGGCAATCCGAATCAAGGAGCGACCTGCTTGGATCCACTACTCCCGAGTCAAGAAGGCTCCAGAGACCCCTCCCCAAGAGAACTCCTGAGGAAGCCCCGAACATGGACTGGCGAATTCCAGCGTTACTCTGTGGACTCTTGATAAGTACAATCCCTGCTCAAAACACCACCCTGGAATGGCCATGGTCAAATGCACGGGTTGTCACATCAATCTTTTCGAGTGAGACTGCACCCCGACCAGGCATGGCCATTTACGTCCTGCACAATAACATACCTTACACCCAGCAGGACTGGATTAAACCCCCAAAGTCATTATATACTTTAATAGGACAACAGAATGAAATTGTACAGATGGGGTGCAAAGGTGTTAATACTATAACGCAAAAAACCAAACTGATCGAGATGATTGTAAAGTCCCTGACCAACCAATCACTCACATTTAATCAGGCCACCAGAAACATTTGGATTAAGGCTAAAGGTCCAACTATATGCCGGAAAGATAACATAAAAGACAATGAGCAACACATAGCTAAGTGTGAAACAAAATTAATACTTGACCAATCAGTGTCAGTCCAATGCTCTTGGGAGAGTACAGATAAAACTATCTCTGAAACATTCATCATCTGGCTTAAAGCAAAACCCACTACAGAACTGCCTGTAAAAATGACAGACAAAATCACAATTCCCACTCCGACCTGTAAAGGGATACACAATCTAACCTTTGTAGGACCCCATGTAGTAAGACAATCTAACGAGCTCAAACTACTGTTAGATCCCACATACTCACTGAAAAGAATACAAGTAAATATTCAGATAAACATCACACACTTACAGAAAGACTGCCAGCCGTTTATACAACAGAGCCTTAAAGGCTGGAAGGCTTGGCTGGCTGCCAGATCACACCCACGACGCGTATGGCGTGATGCAACCGGGTAGCTTGGCACAGGTTTAGGAGTTTTAAACACAATTGATCAAGAAGTACTGGTAAATAAACTGAGTGCTGTCACATCCAATCTAGGAAAACTTAAAGTGCCTTTAAGCTCATCTATGCTTACTTTAGCTGAAACACAGTCACTAGCAATTCGATTACTAACTCTGGTTACTAACCATACATCCCAAGATTT
>NW_020962748.1:7332-10092 GCF_003031625.1 Empidonax traillii | reverse complement strand
CTGCTGCAATACAGACAGCACTGAATTGTCCTGAGGGCTCAGTTCTGTAACCTTGTCATTTCTGAACCTACGCCCTCAGCAGTGTGTGGAGTTTTACAGAGACTGTGTGTTTTAATGTATGCGTTCATCAGGAATTATGAGGTGTCTGTTGTTTGTACAGTGCTGTACATCAGAGCTTTGGGAGTTCTGAGTTCTCAGGGGTACCTCCTAGCTACACTCAGGTAGCACCTTGGAGTGCACAGAGGATGCCGCCCCTCTCCTCCTCTCTTGTCCTGCAACCCTCTCTTTCTCCCTCTGGGAAGCAGGCTGTGCCAAGGAGAGGTGGTGGGGGGGGGTGGGGAGCCCTGGGTACTAAGCCAGCACTGCAGTTTGAGTGTAATTAAAGGGAACTGGCTTTTACCACCTTGTGTTTGTGTGTCTGCCAGCAGTGGAAACACAAGGCTAAAAAGTCAGAAGTGCTTCTTTGCTGCAAATTCACAGGGAGGAAATATTGTTATTAAATAGCACTATTTCTAGCCCAAACCAGATATTTTGCATAATGATATAGTTAGTCCCTCTCAGTCTGCTGAAATCCTGGCTCAGGTGTGTAAAACCTGGAGTCCTGAATTCACCTCTGCTTTTATTATTCCAAATTCTTGGAATGTGTTAAAAGTAGTGACATTCACCCATGTAGAGCAGGCGATCCTTGCGCTGACTGATTTTTCAAGTATACACTAAAAAGCATCCAACAATGCCCGTTTGTCCAAGTAGCTGCCACTTTTATCTAAAATGAGATAAGCAAGACTACATTTATGAAGACTTATGAAAGATCTTTGTCTTATCTGTAGTTTCAGTATAATAGAAGCACTTATCATTGTCAAGTTCAAAGCACCTCACACTTGCAAAGAGTGCTAAATAAAAATTACGTGAAATGGTGACTTACCCCAAATAAGAGATGGGCAAATCATCAAAACCTTTAAGTGGTCCACACATTTTGAGCCACAGTTGTTCCATGTGAAAGAGGTGGATTCTCCCAAGTGTGAAATTCAGTATCATGTATGAAGTAATTGGTATTCAACAGTGGTTACATGAAAAGAGTACAGTCACATAAATCACAATAGTTTGACCACTTTGGATTAACAAATTACTGCCTGCCAAATGAGCAGCACTAACTTGCCAGGTAAAAGTTATGAAGATTACTTTTATTATAGTTAGTGTAATTTTAATGTAATTATTCTTGGAACATGCAATGAAAAACCCCTACATTTATATGCAACTTCTGTGTATGTGTGATTCTGTGATACTTGAACTGTTAAGCCACCACAAGTTGCCTAGGTGTAAACTGACAATATTTGTTTGTCCTTGTTCTTTAAATAAATTCTTGTATGTGAGATTTCAAGCTGGCAGAATCTACTATTTATGTTATTGCAACACTAGTTTTCTACCTTTTTACTGTGGCAGTTGTAGAGATACTGTGAATGGAAGCAGTTTTCAGGGTACAGGGATATATGCTCTAAATATACCAGAAGCATGCATTTTATAATTTGTTTGTTCAAGATTGAAATCGAACTACCAATATTGCTAGAAATTATAGACTTGAACTGTCATAACTGACTTTGTTGTGGATGCTGCAGTGACAGTCACATGTACATAGTGGATATTCTTCTTTTTCAGGCTTTTTTCTGTGCATTTGAAACGCACTTAAGCTGGTGAAGACAAACAGAAGTTCAAAGTCAAGAATTTAATATCTGTCTGAATAAACAGAATAGCTGGTGAAATTTTGTTCTACAGGGATCAGTTACAAACTTCCTATGAGTCCAGTGGACCTAGAACTTTAACTTAAACTTCAGAAAATACTTACTGAGGATAGGTGTAACCTCATCTTTACTAAATATATTCTAAATTACCTACTTCACTGCCTGATCATTTATGTAACTGATAGTTTATTAATCAGTGAGTGATAATAAACTGTGAAGACTTCAAAAGACCTGAAAATTTCTTTCTAACTTTAGAACTTACAGAACATTTCCTTTGTTTCAACCTCTCTCTTATAGTGTCACAACACAAATTCATGTATTTGCCAGCAGTGCAGGTTTTCAGTTCTTGGTTTTCAGCCAGATTGGAAGGGACCCACAATGATCATCGAGTCCAACCCTTAGCCCTGCACAGGGCCATCCCCAAGAGTCACACCTTGTGCCTGAGAGCATTGTCCAAACACTTCTTGAACTTGGTCAGGTTTGGTGCTGTGACCACTTCCCTGGGGAGCCTGTTCCAGTGCCCAACCACCCTCTGAGTGAAGAATCATTTTCTAGTACCCAACCTAAACCTCGCCTGACACAACTTCAGGCCATTCCCTCAGGTCCTGTCACTGGTCATCATAGAGCAGAGATCTCCTTTTCCCTTCACAGGGAAGTTGTAGACTGTGGAGGTCTCCCCTCCATCTCCTCTTCTCCAGGCTCAGTAGGCCAAGTGACCTCAGCCACTCCTCATACAGCTTCCCTTCAAGGCCCTTCAACATCATTGTTGTCTTCGTTCGGATGCTCTCTAAGAGCTTTGTATCCTTCTTACATTGTGGTGCACAAAACTGCACACAAGGCCAATGGCATCCTGGCCTGCATCAAGAACAGTGTGGCCAGCAGGAGCAGGGAAGTGATCCTTCCCCTGTACTCTGCCTTGGTGAGGCCACACCTTGAGTATTGTGTTCAGCTCTGGGCCCCTCAGTTCAGGAAGGACATTGAGGTGCTGGAGCGGGTCCAGAGAAGAGCAACGAGGCTGGTGAAG
>NW_020962748.1:0-1419 GCF_003031625.1 Empidonax traillii | reverse complement strand
ACAGAGAGGGTAATCAGGCATTGGAACAGCCTACCCAGAGAGGTGGTGGATTCACCATCCCTGGAGGTTTTTAAGCAGAGATTGGATGTGACCCTTAGTGCCATGATATAGTAATTGGAGTTGGATCAGGGGTTGGACTTGATGATCTTGGAGGTCTTTTCCAACCCAATCTATTCTATGATTCTATGACTAGAACTCATGGTTGTTTTTGGTGAGATGACTCTCCTTCTGTCCCTGTTGAAAACACTGACTAGATCTCAAATGATTACAAAGGGACTACAAACACCCAAAATTAGGTGCCTGAAAAAAGAACTGCAATTCAGCACAGATGCCTTCTACATTACTGAAGCCAACTGAGGCGAATTTAGGCATAGGAGAACAATACAAGCCTGCCTTTCTCTTTATTTCTAGCTCAGGATTTTGCTCCACCAAGATTTAGCTCTTCTTATTTCTCTGCTTTTAACATAACATTTGCCTTTAACGTTTATTTGCATTTCCATTCAATTAAAAATGTGCCTATAACTACAAAAGGAAAAAAATAGTAACAGAACAAAGTCTGTATTTTCAGATGTTGAGGTGAAAACATGAATTACCTTAAAATAGGCAGACACTCTTTTACATATTCATTTTTAATTTTTCCACAGACTCTCAACTTGTCAATCTTTACCCAGAATACATCTTCCCTTGGATGGTTTGCCTAGATGCTCTGCTAAAGGGGAGAGGTTTTTCCTTCTCTCCTCCTTAGCATACATTCTGATAACTGAATGAGTGATACAAGCAATTGGCAGGCTTTTCCCCCCTATTTTAACATTGACTTATTACTTGAATTGTAGTTCAGTTTGAGAATTGGGCTCTATTCTTACAAAAGATGTATGTGTATTCTCTACATTTAATGACATGAATAGTTCCACTGAGAGCTGGGAGTGTATTGCAGCATAAAAATTAAGGAGCTATAAATCTTTGCAGGATGAGGCTGCTGCAAGAAAAAATTAACTAAATGATAACAGTGGATCAAAAGTAGACATAAGTTAGCTTGCTAAATTTGGAAGATCTGTTTGATATATTGATATTCTTACATTAAGGAATTTAATTTGCTTGAATTAATGAACCATCATTTTCTATCCTTTGACTAATATAAATAATTTGGAAATTTTTCCTCCTCTCTTTTAAGAAATCCGTTTGTAAGCCTTTAAGAAAGTGAATGAACAGTGCTGATTTTAAAAAAAATTATAATTTATTATGCATTCAGTTACTTTGCTCAAGTTCTCACACAGATGAGATGCATTTGTGTGTGTACAAAAATTATTTTTAAAAAATTTTGAGAACTCTCCTTGCTTACACATGCATCAGTGCTTCTATTCCCAATTCGGTTTTATTTCTGTTTGTGTCTTGGTAGGAAACTCCTACCAAGGAGTAGGA
>NW_020962747.1:8196-10974 GCF_003031625.1 Empidonax traillii | reverse complement strand
GCTAAAATCATGCCAATCCCAAAGAGCACCTGGGTGGTTTGGATACACTCACTGTCCCAAACTAGAATGCTTTTCTTTTTTAAAGACACCCAGGAAAATGCAGTAGGAAACAGCTCCCTCCTCTTACAGACAACCCCTGGATATCTTGGTTTGAGATGAAATACAAGTGCAGTTCACATTTTATGAAGTGGATAATAGGAGGTGAACCCTGACTGGGATTTATGGCCTCACTTGGAGGATCTGATTCAGAACAAAGCCCCTACCCAGGCTCTCCATCCAAAACATCCCCCAGCAAACACAACCCCCCTCACTGAGCCAACAACCCCTGCAGGGCCACTCACTTCCCTCTAGGCAGCTCCACATCCTACAAACTCCTGCCTCCCAACAGCTCCATACCCTACAAACTCCTGCCTCCCAACAGCTCCATACCCTACAAACTCCTGCCTCCCAACAGCTCCATACCCTGCAAACTCCTGCCTCCCAACAGCTCCATACCCTACAAACTCCTGCCTCCCAACACTTCCCTTTTGCCTTTCTGTGCTTTTCTCTGCTCCAGTCCCTGACTCACCACCCTCCTCTCCCTCCAGGTGCTCTGTACTCCAGGAAGTTCACCATCGATGGGGAGCAGATCTCTCTGCAGGTGCAGGACACTCCCTTTGTCTCACTGGAGGTAAAACATCTGCTCGGTGCTTTGCCACGCAGTTGGTGTCTCAGGGTTGTTCCATCTCCAAGTGACCCCCCATGGCAGCAGGAAAGCACCTGGGCCTGAACCCAGGACTGGTGGGGGTACCTGAAGCCCCCTCAGAACGAGCCCTGCAGTGGTTAAATCAGGCTCCTCTAAGAGCAAGTCAGAATTAACCCAAACCTGTTTCAAACACATCAGTGCATCCCGAGATTAAACAGCAGCAAAATCACAACCTGGCTCGTTCCTGCCAACTCCTTGGGTGTTTTATTTCCTCCCAAATGGTTTCTGTCCCTGCATGGCAGAAAATTCAGCTGCCCAGAGGCCCAGCTGGCTCAGCTCAGACCTTGGGACACACCCAGAGTCTCTCTTATACAGGAAGGTGTTTCTTTCCAAGGGGAGAGGTCTCCCAGCAGGTGTCATTTCCAGTGCTTTTCACTGCTTTCCTTGCCCTGCTTTTAATTAATTCTTTATTTTTAAGGTGTTGGCATTTATCTGCACCCCTGTTTCTATCAGTGGTTTAGATGTTCTGTTGGACCCGAGGCTCTTAGAGGTCTTTTCCAACATTAATGGTTAAGTGATATTCTAGATTTCGTAGTTCACTGGGAACTTGTCTCTAGGAATGTTTTTCCAAGGAGGATTTAAGATTAAGATGTCTTTCCTCGAAGATCTGCTTCACATGCAGAACAGGAGCATGAAAATGGGGTCAGAGCAGCAGGAAATGCAGTGAAATTTGGTTTTATATGAATAGTGGGAATCTCATGAGAGCAATAATTCCTATAGAACAGCTGAGATGTCGTGATAAAACCAGGTCTTCTCTTTCCACCACCAAGCCTAAACTTCTGGCTGTGGCCTTGCCCTCAGCCTGAACTCAGCCTTGGCCAAACACCACCTTGTCTGCTGCTCTTTCAGGCTGCCCTGGACAGCTCTGCACCCCTTGGTTGAGCTGCCCAGCCCCAGGGGGGCATTTCTGGGCTGTGGAACTGCCCCATCCCGGGCCTGCAGAGCTCCCCCCGCCTCAGTCCCCACTTCCAGCTTCTCCCACGAGTGGAAGCAGATGAAGTGGAAAGCTTTGATGAAGTTCCACACTCTGCTGCCTCCGGGGGACACAGAGGGAAGGGAGGAGCCCTCATTTGCTCTGGGCACTAAAAAGCAACCAAAAGCTGCTGTGGAAGTGCTGCAGATATTCAAGTGGGACTTCCCAGCACAAAGGCCCTTTGCCAGCTTGCCTGGCAGGAGCTGTGGGTGGGGACTGGGCACAGCTGGGCCTGCCTGTGACCCCTTCACACAGGAACCCCCTCTGGGTTCTGCCCCAGGGAGAAAGGAGGGAGTGGAATGATTGAATTTAATTGCCTCTTTCAGACCAGAGAGATGTCATTTTCTGGTTTTCCTCTTCTGATTCAGACTGTGCCCTATAGTTCAGTGACTGTACCCAGAGCTCCACTGAAGCCTTGCCAGCAGCTGAGGTTCCTCAGTCAGACACGACTTGACCTTAGTTAGGAAGGAGTTTCACTTGCTCTGTCCCAGTCAAAGGTGTCACTGTCCCAGCAGTTCCCACAGACACCCTCATCTCAGCTGGCTCTGTTTGCATCAAATGGGGCATCCCAGGCAACTGCAGGGACTGTTCCCTAACAGGGCTGGTTAAGACAGAGAATAGGTTGGATTTCTGGTTAAAATCCTTAGGGAAGAGAGCTTCTTGCACTCTGCAGGCTGAGGACAGTGTTCCAGGAGGAAGTCCTGTGGAATCCCTCGGGATTCAAGCCACCAGAAACGTTAATGTTCAAGAGAGAGAGAAGCAAGCAGATGAGGGCTTTGCTGGCTGATTCAGCGCTGCTCTGCACATGCAAACGGCTGTGTGTGTGTTCAAAACCTATTCTGGAGCAGCGATTTCCATTTAAAAAGTAGCCCATTAGCCTTTGATTTTCCCGAATAAAGCATTCCTCCCGGGATTATCCATCCCTCTCCCTCCGGGTGGGCCCGGCTGGGGTAAGGGAGCGTTTGTGCTCGCTAGGGCTCCCCGAACGGCCACCTCCCCCAAACCCTTTCCACCTCTCCCAAACCCTTTCCACCTCCCCCAAACCCTTTCCACCTCCCCA
>NW_020962747.1:0-1379 GCF_003031625.1 Empidonax traillii | reverse complement strand
CTCATTATTCTCCTGAGCATTTTAAACCTTGTGCACCATCTGGTTTTCAGGATGCTTTACAGCTGGCTTTGCTTGGGCACCAAGCAGCAGAGTGGTTTGCCCCAGGGTGACACAGCTCAGCAAGTCACCAGAGGAGCTCAAAGCCCCCTCCTTTGTCATTAATTGTCTTTCCAGCAGCCACCAGGCAGGCACCTCCCTCGAGGTGTGCTCAGAGCTCAGTTGTGCTACCCAAGGGTGGAATCAAAAGTGGGAGAAGTGGCAGGAAGGACCAGCTGTGGTAGGACCTGGGTGAGCTGAGGGCTGGCACCGGCAGGCACAGCAGTCCTGGCAGCCATTGGGGGTGTTTGTAAATGGTTATTTTCTGCCTTGTCCCTGACAGCTGCGTTTCTGACACGTCTCCAGTGGTTCCCCACGGAAATACGGATGGGACCTGGGACGTGGGAATGTCGGGCTCTGTTTTTAACTCTTGCTGTGACTTGGCTGGGCCAGATCTCTGACTGGAGTGGCTGTGCCCACAGGTGAGGGGAGGGTGTGGACGCCCCTGTCACAACCCCCAGGAGAGGGTCAACCACGAGAAGGAAAGGAGCTACCCACACTGCAGCAGGGAGAGCTGAAACATCAACAGCTGAGGTCACATCTTGCTCTGCACTCCTTAAAAACAGAGCTGGTTGGATCCCACTCTGCCACTGGAGCAGAGGTTCGGAACAGCAAATTCAGAGCCTGCCTGCAGGGCCCAGCTCAGACAGGAGTGTTTGTCCCCAGGCACCTGGCAATCCCAGGATTGTGTCAGCTGTAAATGCAGAGCAGACAGTGACTTCCTGAGGCATCCAACAGAACCTGGGCTGGACCAGGAATCCATCCTGGTTGTTTTCCAAGGCAAGCTGCAAGGCTGCCAGCTGATTGCTCCTGCTGGATTTCCCTCTGCCCCTTGGCAAGGAGCAGCTTTGGGGTCAGGGCCCCCTGCCCGTGGCAGAGCTGTGTGCAGGGCCAGCACAGCCCCTGGAACAGCAGGACACACTTTGCTCATTGTGAGCTTTGGGGCATTCCCAGCCTGCTCTGAGCAGGGCCTGTCTCCTCTGGGGCCAGCACAGGAAAACCATGTCAGGAAAGTTTGAAAAGATCTCCAGTTTCACTTCAGAAGCCTCAAAGGCAGGGACAGTGGGGCTAGAGAAGATGATCCGATCCATCAGCAGTGGAGACAAAGCAAGACTCTTCCTGTGGTAACTCCCCCACCCTGCTCTCACCAGAGCCCTCTGTCCCCCTCCATTCATGCCTTTGCTCTCATTTAACTCAGCAAGCAAAAACTTCCACAATTCTTCTTCCTTTGGCTTAGAAACAGATATTTGGCTGGTTAGTTTCAAATTTATTTCCCAATATTT
>NW_020962746.1:9547-10672 GCF_003031625.1 Empidonax traillii | reverse complement strand
GCTTAAAGGAAGCCCTAGAGAGGTAGAGAGAAGTGTCTTAACACTGAGATATAGAATTGTGAGTTAGTGCAAAACTGTGTGGAACTACTTTGGTTTAAGGCATTATCTACAGCATTTGCTGCTGTTTGACTACCATGATGTTGATGGATTTAAGGCGGTTCTCAACAAAGGATATGAGTTTGTTAAAAATGCAGGGTCCAAAAACTAATGCTAAGAGGAGTATTGCTATTGGACCGATAAGAGAAGACAGTAAGGTGGTGAGCCATGGTGTTTGATCAAACAATGATGTGAACCAATCCTGTGATTCCCTGTCCCTTTTTCGACTTTCTAATCTCTCACGCAGCTTGGCCATGGTGTCTTTCACTAACCCTGTGTGGACTACGAAAACGCAGCACTCCTCTTTAAGAGCAGCACACAGCCCGCCTGCTTGTAAGAACAGAATGTCTAGTCCTTTTGATTTTGCAGAACCACCTCGGACAGTGACTTAAGTGCTCGATGCTGTCCGGCTTCCGTCTGCGCCGAGCCCGCAGGGTGGGACAGGGTGTTGGTTGGTGTGTCGTTCTCCTCTGGCACTGGGCTGTATTGGTTCTGAGGGTGTCTGATGATCCAATCCTGCAAATAAAAGCTCACAGTTTTCATTAGTAGGGAAAGTGTCAGGTTCAGAGGTGTTCTATGCCTTGTAGCTATATCCATATGTGGCCGCCCCATGTTCCAAGTGGGAGGGGGCTGGGTGCTGCCAGGGCAGTTGCATTGCCCCCTCCCCTTCACATTTCCCTGATTTTTAGATCTACAATCTTTAGCAAAGTGCCCTTTTTTCCCACATGCAAGACACGGTCTTTTAGGTTTGATTGCCGGACTCCCGAGCTGGGGGCAGTTTACTGCCACATGTTCTGGCTGGCCACATTTAAAACACACCATTGCATTAGCTATTGCTGTGTGAACAGCCTCTTGAATTGGGGCAAAATGCTCTTCTTTTGTGACATGTTTAATCATGTCTGCGATACTTGCTGCAGTTGGCAGGGATCGCAGAATGTCCTTGGTTGCTGAATTACATTGCTGGCGCAGACAATTTCCAAGGACTGGGCCCTTTGCCTCCGGGGGGAGGGAGGAGGAATCAATCGCCGC
>NW_020962746.1:0-2784 GCF_003031625.1 Empidonax traillii | reverse complement strand
CTCCCTCTAAGATGTGGAGGAAGGGTCCTTAGGCAAGACAGCAGATACCAAGGCAGATTTGGAGTCCCTTTTGGGCTGTCTGCCCATTGTAACAACTGTTCTGCTGTCCCAGGATTGTCGGTGTCTCGTTGTCCCCCTACTTGCTTTTAATTTTGATACCCCTTGTGATGATTGATTGCTTGTTATTAGCCTTGTAGTATTTTGTTGTCCTGGGATCATTGGGACTTTGTTGTGAGTGCTCTGAACCCTTGTGTTTAAAACCTCTTGGCCCTGGAATCAGTGAGTGTGTGTTAAGAAGAGTGTGCATAGACAGGGATGCCTGTGGTCAGTCGTGTGTTGGTTGTGAGTTTAGAGTGTTGGATGTGTATTAAATGTTTGTTTGCAGCCACTCTCAGTATTGTGTCCATGAAGGGCTTCAGCAGTAGGGCTGATGGGCTTTCGCCCCAGGGGAAGCCCCAGAGTTGTCTGTTTGAAGGAAAATAAAGTTCAGTCTTCTTACTGAAAGTGTATATAAAGTACATTAAAAAACTTGTTAAACTATGCATTGTAAAGTTTGATCTAGTTCTTTTTGGATGTCACCTGGAAAAGTCTGAAAATATTGGCTGTTTGGGCAGATACAAGGTCTTAATGCAACAATAATCTGTGTCTTTTTGAAGGTGAAGTACAGTTTGGACAGAGCAAACTAAACTTGTCTCTCTGCTGCTAAATTTAAAAGGCCTGAAATGTGTCAGATTGTTTAGACAAGTAGTAACTGTTGTGCAGGGTGGGTGTGCTTTGCTTGTATTTTGTGTGTTATGTTAGGATTTACAAGAAGGTAGCTTTTGGTGAAGGAAAAGGCTTAGTTCCAAACCAGCTTTGTGTTAATACAAACTTTGCTTTTCACTGGTCAGGCTGTGTCCTTGTGCATCTTCTGCAACTGCTTGTTGGGTTTTGGGTTATTATTACACAGACAAGTTTCTTCTGCTTTCAACAGGCCAGGATCCTGTTTAGTCTATGATTGTTTTTGCAGAGAGAAAAAAAAGAGGATGACCCTTTTGTGATGGTGTGAGAAAAAGAGGAGAGACTGGCTCAGGGGAAGTTGCTGCAGGAGCAGAAGCAGGTGCCAAGAGTGGTGCAGGAAGAGGGGAAGAAAGAGGGGCTGAGAATGAGACAGAGGAGGGGCTCTCAGGGGGAAATGTGGACAGGGATTGGAGAAATCACAGCACTGATCCTCACAGCACACCAGACCAGCCAAGCTTCGACTCTGGAAATGATCCTGATATTCGGCCCCGTGGATATCCCAGTGGGACAAGCGACAAGATGAAGTGCCTGCATGGGTCTGGAAGATGAGGATGTCCTGATACACTGTGGTGAGGCCAATAGGGCTCAATGCAGGGGCTAAATATAATGATGGCACAGAGAAATGGCAAACCATTGGTACTGAGGCTTGGATCCCCAAAGGACAATTGGGGTGTATCTGTGAAAATGCAGTACCAGAAAAGGAGGATCGATGCCTCGATGCTGAAGACAGCACATGCACACTTGAGATGCTTCCCACAGGCCATGCACAGTCACAAGTGTATTATGTGGGAAAAGGGGGAGCGTGTATTTGGACACATTTGTGCAAATGTAAGCATTGATGACTGTACTGGAGAAACCAACGGCATTAACTTCTGTGTTGGGAATTTGACTGAGATCCAGGGCTGTGATTTTCATTATTCAGCTCCAACTCCCCCATCTCAGCTGATTTCTGGTGAATATATGTTGTGTAATGAGGTGTCTAAACTGCAAATTGGGATGGACACTCCAATTTTAAACAAGATGTTGTACCATCCAGATAGAGAAGAAATGATAAAATCCAAGGAACCTCACAACGAGCCCGATGGCAAGTACAACGTGGCACCATAAAAATTCAAGAAGCCGTACCCTCAGTTGACAAGGCTGGAGAACATCACTGGTGGGATGTTTCCCTAGGATGGACTTCCCCAACAGCAACACGTCTGCCACTTTCTAATACATCCAGTGCTAATCCTGATCCCCGTGGTCCTATTACTGACAATCCTAAACCTGTGGATGTGGTGGAAAATCAGAGCTGTTGCCCACCACGTGCATGTTTTATGGACTGTAAACAAAAGATTGCAAACAAACTTGCAATAGGTACAGAAAAGGGGGGATTGAAATAGAGCCTGGATGGTTTAGTCTTTGTTAACATAAGTGTGACCTAACGAATATAAGGTGACTGAGATGTTGCTTTGACAGAGGTGCACTTTGTAGGGTGTGCACCCTGTGCTCTCCCCACCAGTGCTTAATAAAGGTATTTTGGTTTACAGTCCATCTATGAGTTGATTCCTTTGAATCAGTCCCCTTGGGGGTTGGGGGGGATGTGTGTGGGGGTCTTGAAACTCCTGTGTCCCCTGTGGGATCGGGGGGATGTGTGGGGAGATGTGTAGAAGGTGAGATGCCTGAGTGCAATTGGATCCATTTTGAAGCAGCCTCTGTGTTTTTGCACAGCTTTGGTTCTGGAGGGCAGAAAGAATATTTATGATTTTTCTTTCTCTGTTACTGGTACTGGTTGTCATCCAGGGCAGAAGAGGGGAGAGCTGTACTTTACTGGCCACTGAGCTATCTGGAGCAGAGGGAGGATTAGTGCTTTTTGCAATATCCTGATTTGCTTGGGTTGCTTTTGCAACTCTGAGTGAACTTTCATTCCTTGAGAGCTTTTGTACCTTAATAGAATTATTAGGTTATTACTCCTTAACAGAAAAGTGTTTGAAAACCAAACAATGGCAATTTCTTATTTTTTTT
>NW_020962745.1:7429-10218 GCF_003031625.1 Empidonax traillii | reverse complement strand
GGGGACGATGGGGAAAGGAGGGGTAACGGGGAGCACCGTGGGTAACGGGGGTAACGGGTGCAAGGGGAGCACGAAGAGTGACGTGGGTAATGAGGGGGCAAAATGGGGCAGGGGGGAAATGGGGGGTAACTGGGCAGGGGGCAATAGGGAAAAGGGGAACAATGAGGGAGTGAAGGGGGCACAGGGCAGCCCCGTGGCTGCAGGGTGGGCTCACCCCCGGGGGGGTCCAACCCCGATACCGGTGCTGAGCTGGCCCTGGGCACAGCCGTAGGCACGGGCACGTCCCTGGCGCTGTCGTCGCTGCTGTCGCTGCTGCTGTTCGCTGGGATGCAGATGTACAGCCGGCAGCTCGCCTCCACCGAGTGGCTCACCATCCAGGGGGGGCTGCTGGGCTCGGCCCTCTTCGTCTGCTCCCTCACTGTATCCGCGGGGATGGGCACCGGGAACGGGGACCGGGAGAGCGGGGATGGGAAGGGGGGCAGGGCTGGTGGGGTGGAAGGGCCAGGGCACCAAATCAGGGGGGCTGGGAGCTGCACCGAGGGGGTGGGGACAGGGGACAGGAGTGGAGGGGCAGGAGCAGGGCTGTGAGGAGAAAAGGGGATGGGAACAGGTTCCAGAGCACAGCAGGTCCCTGTTGTGCCCCTTAACCCCCACGCCCAGGCCTTCAACAACCTGGAGAACCTCATCTTCGGGAAAGGCTTCCAGGCCAAGATATTCCCTGAGAGTAAGTGCTGTGGGGGGGGCAGGAACACCCCGGTGTCCAAAGGCCCTTGGAGGGGGGGTGGTCGTGCTCCAGCGGGGGGACTGGAGGGTCCCAGCCCTGCCCTGGAATCCTGGGAGCTCCCCCTGAGCTTTTCCTGGGCTGGGGGAGGGGGTTTGTGGCACCTGGGGCAGCGCAGCAGCCTCGTGTCTCTCTTGGTTTCTCCGCAGTCCTCACCTGCCTCTTGCTGGCCCTGTTCGCCTCTGGCCTCATCCACAGGGTCTGTGTGACCACCTGGTACGTCCAGAGCTGCTCCAGAGGCGGGGGAAGCGGCTGGAGGGACCCTGAGGGGTCACGGGGGGGCACTGGGAGCAGAGCAGGGCACTGGGAAGGGCTGCCAGGGACCCCCGGGGGGGCTGGTGAGAACAGTGGGATGTGAGGGGAGGGTGTTTCTGAAGGGCAGGAGAGTGGGATCCGAGGGGAAAGTGTTTGGGAGGAGCAGAGGAGAAGGATACAAGGGGAAGGTGTTTAGGAAGGACAGCACAGTGGGATCCAAGGGGAAGGTGTTTCAGAAGGGCAGGAGAGTGGGATGCAAGGGACAAGTGTTGGTTTAGGAAGGGCAGGGGAGTGAGATCCAAGAGGAAGGTGCTTAGGAAGGAGCAGAGGAGTGGAATCCAAGGGGAAGGTGTTTTTTGAAGGGCAGGAGAGTGGAATCCAAGGGAGAAGTGTTGGTTTAGGAAGGGCAGCACAGTGAGATCCGAGGGGAGGGTGTGTAGGAAGAGATGAGGATTGGGATCCCAGGGAAGGTGTTCAGGAAGGGCAGCTCAGTGGGATCCCAGGGAAGGTGCTGGATGATCCTGCTGTGTTCCTGCCCCCGGCAGCTGAGCAGCCTTTTTCCCTTCTGCCCTCTCAGCCTCATCTTCTCCATGGTCGGCCTCTACTACATCAACAAGATCTCCTCCACCCTCTACCAGTCTGCAGCGCCCGTCGCTGCCCCCGCCAAGGCTGTGGGCAAGGGCAGGAAGAGGAATTGACGTCTTGGTGCCCTTTCCCAGGGCAGCCCCCTCCCCACGGCCGCTCTGGGACTCGCCCCCTGCCCAATAAAGCCATTTCTTTGTAGCTTCTTGTCACGGGTTTGGCTCTTCCACCAGCTCCTGGCCCGGGGTCCTGTGCCATCCTGGAGCAGCCCTGGAGCCTGGGGTGGGTTCTGGGGATGGGCAGTGTGGGAAATCTGCCTGGTCCCGCAAGGGAGGAGCATCCCAGGGGAGCCAGGCAGGTCGGAGCAGGGGCTAGAGCGGGCGGGTGGGGGTGCCAGGGCTCGGGGCTCTAAACCCCTGCCCTGGCACAGCCGAGGCTTGGCTGGGCATCACAGGTCCTTCCCCAGGACACCGCGGGGGTCAGCGGGGCAGCCCCCGGGGCGGGATGGAGGGGGTGGTGGGAACAGCAGCCGTGGGAGGGCCGGCAGGACCTGCTCCCACGCCGGGGCCCCGCGGCCGGACGCGGAGGAAACCAGATGCTTCCTGCGGCTCCGGCCGCGGCCGACAAAGCCCGGCGCTTCCTGCGGCACCGGGAGCGGGGCCGGGCCGGGGGTCCCGCCGGGGGTCCCTCCGGGAGTGTCGGTCCCTTCCCCGCCCCGCCGGCAGGGGGCGCCCCGGAACTACAATTCCTGGCCTTGAAACTACAATTCCCGGCGGTCCCCGCGCGCGGCGCCGCGGCAGTGACGTCACCTCCTGCGACGGGGCGCGGAGAGCAGCACCGGGAGCGGGACCGGGTCCGGGTCAGGTGGGGGCGGCACCGGGACCGGGTTTTTTGGGAGGGCTCGGAGGGGCCCCGGCGGGGTTCGGGGATGGGCTCCGGTCTGGAGGCCTCGGGTGGTGGATGAAGGGGGACTGGGCCCGAGTCGTTCCCTCTCTCCTGGCTCCCCTCTTCCCTCTCCTCCCCGTCTCCCGGGTCGCCTTTTCCCTATTCTCCCTCCCTCCGCGCTCCCCTTTCCCTTCCTTTCTCCCCTCTTGTCCCCCACTGTCTCCCCCCTACTCCCAGTTCCCTTCTCCCCATTGTCCCTCCCTGCTCTCCCTTCCCTCCCTTCTCT
>NW_020962745.1:0-1845 GCF_003031625.1 Empidonax traillii | reverse complement strand
TGGGATGAGATGGGATGGGGATGGCATTGGAATGGAGTAATGGGATGGGCTGGACTGGGCTGAAATAGAGTGGGATGGGATGGAGTGGGATGAGCATGAGATGGGATGGGTTTGGGATGGGGTGGGATTTGGGGTCACAATGGGGATGTGGTGGGATGGGCTGGACTGGGCTGAAATAGAGTGGGATGGGATGGGGATGGGTTTGGGGTCACGATGGGAATGTGATTCGATGGGGTTGGAATAGAGTGGGATGGGGTGGGATGGGATAAAGATAGAATGGGATGGGGTGGGGTGGGATAGGATCGAGTGGGATGGGTCACGATGGGGATGGGCTTGGGATGGGATAGGACAGGACAGGACAGGACAGCATCCCCTGGCTGCCCACCACCCCAACCCACCGTGATGTAGGGGTCATGCAGCTGCAGGCCGTAGAGTGTCCAGCTGCTGGAGGCCACGAAGGTGGTGACGGTCAAGGGGAAGGACAAGCACCGCGTCGACTTGCTCCGGACAACCTTGGCCTGCAGGAGCAAACGTCAGTCTGGGCCCGGGCTGGGCCCCCCCAGCTCCTCCCAGCCCCACACACCAGGTCAGCCAGCGGTGAGAGGTACATGGTGATGGTGAAGACGCTGCAGAAGAGCCCCAGCTGCCCCAGGCGCGTCCCCGTGTCCACCAGGAGGGCGAAGTAGCCGCAGCCGGTGACCACCACGGCCAGGAGCAGCAGGATCTGCAGCAGCACGGGGCGCTGCGGGGAGGACAGGGGGATGTCAGGGCGAGGGTCCCCCTGTCCCCACCGCCCCCCCAGGCCGCTGCCCCACCTTGGCAGGGCTGTAGTAGAGGTACACCAGGATGTAGAGGGTCTGCAGCGCCGCCCCGATGGCGTTGACGGTGATGAGTGTCCCGTCCCCCTTCAGGCAGCCATAGCCCAGCCAGCCCACGTTGCTGCAGAGAGACACGGCACAGGCACTGGGCTGCAGCCCAGGGGACCATCCCAAATCTGTGTGACCTCCCCTCCCCAGGGCCCAACCCCACTGTACTTGGCATCAGTGGTGAGGAAGGGCAGGAACTGGATGTTCTCCACACTCTTGGTCGCCAACATCTGGCGCAGGTCAGACCTGGGGAGAGCAGGGGGCAGCGGCCTCCTGGGCACCCACCAGTGCTGGGGGTGGGGGGGGCTACAGTCTCTGCTGCCAGCAGGCACTGCACCCCTCAACTCCCCTCCACTGCACCCCCAAATCCCTCTGTGCCAGCCACCCACAACCCTCCCTGCACCCCCAAACTGACTCTGGTGGTGCTCCCACTGCACCCCCAAACCAGCCCTGGTGCCCTCCCCATTGCACCCTTCCATGGCCCTCCCTGCACCCCACAAACTGGCCCCAGTGCCCTCCACATTTCACCCCTCTATGGCCCTCATTGCATCCCACAAACTGACTGTGGGGCTGCCCCCACTGCACCCCCAAACCAGCCCTTGGGCATTCCCTATTGCACCCCCAAATGCTCCCCCATGGCCTCCACTGCAGACCCCAAACTGCCTCTGGTGCCCTCCCTGTTGCACCCCCGACCCTCTCCCAGGACCCCCATTACACCCCAAAACTAGTCGTGGTGTCCTCAACGTACTCCCACCCCACTGGACCCCACTGCACCCTCAAATTACCCCCATGGCTTCCACTGCACCCCAAAACTGGCCCTGGTGTCCTCATTGCACCCCCTATCCCTCTATGGACCCCCTACCCCCCACCATAGTCCCCACTGCACAACAAATTAACTCTGGTGTCCTCACTGCACCCCCAACCTCCCCATGTCCCCCACTGCACCCCCAACCCCCCATGGGCCCCCGTGAAACCCTAA
>NW_020962744.1:7001-9614 GCF_003031625.1 Empidonax traillii | reverse complement strand
TTTTGGTTATTCAGCCCTCCACAGAGAGTCACGTGTTCTTCTCGTCTGCAAAGAGGAGGGCGAATGCGGCGAAGTGACTTTGCCCGGCTCGTCTCACTCTGCGGCGGATGAAGCGGACACTCTGGTCATGAGGCCAAGTGCTTGTCTGTAAGTGCTACAGAGTAGGTCTAGCTGAGAGGACCTTGCAGTGCCTTGTCATGTGTTCCAAGTGGAAAGGCTTGGAAGGAGAAGGAGACTGCCAATGCTTAGAAACTTGCAATTGAACAAGGTAGACCCCAAAAATTTCTCTCTTAGCACACTTCCTTGTAGTGCCCTGTTTTCAGCTTCTTTTTCTCTATGTGAGTGGGAGTTGTTTTCCCTTGTACCCTTTTGGTTATTCAGCCCTCCACAGAGAGTCGCGTGTTCTCTCGTCTGCAAAGAGGAGGGAGAATGCGGCGAAGTGGCTTTGCCCGGCTCGTCTCACTCTGCGGCTGCTGAAGCGGACACGCTCTACATGAGGCGAAGCGCTTGCCTGTACGTGTTACAGAGTAGGTCTAGCTGAGAGGACCTTGCAGCGCCTTGTCATATGAGCAAAGTGCAAAGAGTTCTAAGCAGAAGGAGACTGCCAATGCTTAGAAACTTGCAATTGAACAAGGTAGACCCCAAAAACTTTCTCTCTTAGCGCACTTCCATGCAGTGCCTTTTTTCAGCTTCTTGTGCACTATTTGAGTGGGAGCCTTTTTCCCCTTTCACCCTTTTGGTTGTTCAGGCCTCCACATAGAGTCGCGTGCTCTTCTCTTTTGCAAAGAGGAGGGCGAATGCGGCGAGGTGGCTTTGCCCGGCTCATCTCACTCTGCGGCAGTTGAAGCGGACACTCTGGACATGAGGCCAAGCGCTTGTCTGTAGGCGCTTCAGAGTAGATCTAGCTGAGAGGACTATGCAAGGGCCTTGACATATGTGCCAAGTGGAAAGAGTTCGAAGCAGAAGGAGACTGCCAATGCTTGCAATTCAACAGAGTAGACCCCAAAAACTTTCTCTCTTAGCACACTTCCTTGTAGTGCCCTGTTTTCAGCTTCTTTTTCTCTATGTGAGTGGGAGTTGTTTTCCCTTGTACCCTTTTGGTTATTCAGCCCTCCACAGAGAGTCGCGTGTTCTCTCGTCTGCAAAGAGGAGGGCGAATGCGGCGAAGTGACTTTGCCCGGCTCGTCTCACTCTGCGGCGGATGAAGCGGACACTCTGGTCATGAGGCCAAGCGCTTGTCTGTAAGTGCTACAGAGTAGGTCTAGCTGAGAGGACCTTGCAGTGCCTTGTCATATGAGCAAAGTGCAAAGAGTTCTAAGCAGAAGGAGACTTCCAATGCTTAGAAACTTGCAATTCAACAGGGTAGACCCCAAAAACTTTCTCTCTTGGCACACTTTCTTGTAGTGCCTTGTTTTCAGCTTCTTGTGCTCTATGTGATTGGGAGTTGTTTTCTCCTTTCACCCTTTTGGTTGTTCAGCCCTCCAGAGAGAATCGCTTGTTCTTCTCTTCTGCAAAGAAGAGGGCGAATGCGGCGAGGTGGCTTTTGCCCGGCTCGCCTCACTCTGCAAAGGCTGAAGCGTACACGCTCGACATGAGGCGAAGCGCTTGTCTGTAAGTGCTACAGAGTAGGTCTAGCTGAGAGGACCTTGCAGTGCCTTGTACTATGTGCCAAGGGAAAAGGGTTCGAAGAACAAGGAGACTTGCAATGCTTAGCGGCTTCTATTTGAAGAAGGTAGACCCCAAAAACTTTCCCTCTTGGCACACTTCTTTCTAATGCCTTGTTTTCAGCTTCTTGTGCTCTGCGTGAGTGGGAGTTGTTCTCTCCTTTCACCATTTTGGTTGTTCAGCCCTCCACAGAGAGTCGCGTGTTCTTCTCTTCTGCAAAGAAGAGGGCGAATGCGGCGAGGTGGCTTTGCCCGGCTCGTCTCACTATGCGGCGGTTGAAGCGGACACTCTGGACATGAGGCCAAGCGCTTGTCTGTAGGCACTTCACAGCCGGTCTGTCTGAAAGGACCTTGCAGTGCCTTGTCATGTGTTCCAAGTGGAAAGGCTTCGAAGGAGAAGGAGGCTGCCAATGCTTAGCTGTTTGTATTTGAAGAAAGTGGACCCCAAAACTCTCCCTCTTGCCACACTTCCTTGTAGTGCCTTGTTTTCAGCTTGTTTTTCTATATGTGAGTGGGAGTTGTTTTCTCCTTTCACCCTTTTGGTTATTCAGCCCTCCACAGAGAGTCCCGTGTTCTCTCGTCTGCAAAGAGGAGGGCGAATGCGGCGAAGTGGCTTTGCCCGGCTCGTCTCACTGTGCGGCGGCTGAAGCGGACACGCTCTACATGAGGCGAAGCGCTTGCCTGTACGAGCTACAGAGTAGGTCTAGCTGAGAGGACCTTGCAGCGCCTTGTCATATGAGCAAAGTGCAATGAGTTCTAAGCAGAAGGAGACTGCCAATGCTTAGAAACTTGCAATTGAACAAGGTAGACCCCAAAAACTTTCTCTCTTAGCACACTTCCTTGTAGTGCCCTGTTTTCAGCTTCTTTTTCTCTATGTGAGTGGGAGTTGTTTTCCCTTGTACCCTTTTGGTTTTTCAGCCCTCCACAGAGAGTCGCGTGTTCTCTCGTC
>NW_020962744.1:0-2862 GCF_003031625.1 Empidonax traillii | reverse complement strand
TGAGAGGACCTTGCAGTGCCTTGTCCTATGTGCCAAGGGAAAAGGGTTCGAAGAACAAGGAGACTTGCAATGCTTAGCGGTTTCTATTTGAAGAAGGTAGACCCCAAAACTTTCCCTCTTGGCACACTTCTTTCTAATGCCTTGTTTTCAGCTTCTTGTGCTCTACGTGAGTGGGAGTTGTTCTCTCCTTTCACCCTTTTGGTTGTTCAGCCCTCCACAGAGAGTCGCGTGCTCTTCTCTTTTGCAAAGAGGAGGGCGAATGCGGCGAGGTGGCTTTGCCCGGCTCGCCTCACTCTGCAAAGGCTGAAGCGTACACGCTCGACATGAGGCCAAGCGCTTGTCTGTAGGCGCTTCACAGTCGGTCTTTCTGAAAGGACCTTGCAGTGCCTTGTCATGTGTTCCAAGTGGAAAGGCTTCGAAGGAGAAGGAGGCTGCCCATGCTTAGCTGTTTGTATTTGAAGAAAGTGGACCCCAAAACTTTCCCTCTTGGCACACTTCCTTGTAGTGCCTTGTTTTCTGCTTCTTTTTCTCTATGTGAGTGGGAGTTGTTTTCTCCTTTCACCCTTTTGGTTATTCAGCCCTCCACAGAGAGTCGCGTGTTCTCTCGTCTGCAAAGAGGAGGGCGAATGCGGCGAAGTGGCTATGCCCGGCTCGTCTCACTCTGCGGCTGCTGAAGCGGACACGCTCTACATGAGGCGAAGCGCTTGCCTGTACAAGCTACAGAGTAGGTCTAGCTGAGAGGACCTTGCAGCGCCTTGTCATATGAGCAAAGTGCAAAGAGTTCTAAGCAGAAGGAGACTGCCAATGCTTAGAAACTTGCAATTGAACAAGGTAGACCCCAAAAACTTTCTCTCTTAGCACACTTCCTTGTAGTGCCCTGTTTTCAGCCTGTTTTTCTATATGTGAGTGGGAGTTGTTTTCCCTTGTACCCTTTTGGTTATTCAGCCCTCCACAGAGAGTCGCGTGTTCTCTCGTCTGCAAAGAGGAGGGCGAATGCGGCGAAGTGGCTTTGCCCGGCTCGTCTTACTCTGCGGCTGCTGAAGCGGACACGCTCTACATGAGGCGAAGCGCTTGCCTGTACGTGTTACAGAGTAGGTCTAGCTGAGAGGACCTGGCAGTGCCTTGTCATGTGTTCCAAGTGGAAAGGTTTCGAAGGAGAAGGAGACTGCCAATGCTTAGCTGTTTGCAGTTAAAGAAGGTGGACCCCAAAACTTTCCCTCTTAGCGCACTTCCATGCAGTTCCTTTTTTCAGCTTCTTGTGCACTATTTGAGTGGGAGCCTTTTTCCCCTTTCACCCTTTTGGTTGTTCAGGCCTCCACATAGAGTCGCGTGCTCTTCTCTTTTGCAAAGAGGAGGGCGAATGCGGCGAGGTGGCTTTGCCCAGCTCGTCTCACTCTGCGGCGGTTGAAGCGGACACTCTGGACATGAGGCCAAGCGCTTGTCTTTAGGCGCTTCACAGTAGGTCTAGCTGAGAGGACTATGCAAGGGCCTTGTCATATGTGCCAAGTGGAAAGAATTCGAAGCAGAAGGAGACTGCCAATGCTTGCAATTCAACAGGGTAGCCCCCAAAAACTTTCTCTCTTGGCACACTTTCTTGTAGTGCCTTGTTTTCAGCTTCTTGTGAACTATTTGAGTGGGAGTCCTTTTCCCCTTGCACCCTTTTGGTTTTTCAGCCCTCCACTGAGAGTCACGTGTTCTTCTCGTCTGCAAAGAGGAGGGCGAATGCAGAGACGTGGCTTTGCCCGGCTCGCCTCACTCTGCGGCGGCTGAAGCGGACACTCTGGACATGAGGCGAAGCGCTTGTCTGTAAGTGCTACAGAGTAGGTCTAGTTGAGAGCACCTTGCAGTGCCTTGTCCTATGTGCCAAGGGAAAAGGGTTCGAACAACAAGGAGATTTGCAATGCTTTGCGGTTTCTATTTGAAGAAGGTAGACCCCAAAAACTTTCTCTCTTGGCACACTTCCTTGTAGTGCCCTGTTTTCAGCTTCTTGTGCTCTATGTGAGTGGGAGTTGTTTTCTCCTTTCACCCTTTTGGTTGTTCAGCCCTCCACAGAGAGTCGCGTGTTCTTCTCTTCTGCAAAGAAGAGGGCGAATGCGGCGAGGTGGCTATGCCCGGCTCGTCTCACTCTGCGGCAGCTGAAGCATACACTCTGGACATGAGGCCAAGCACTTGTCTGTATGCGCTTAACAGTAGGTGTAGCTGAGAGGACCTTGCCAGGGCCTTGTCATATGTGCCATGTGGAAAGAGTTCGAAGCAGAAGGAGACTGCCAATGCTTAGAAACTTGCAATTCAACAGGGTAGACCCCAAAAACTTTCTCTCTTAGCACAGTTCCTTGTAGTGCCTTGTTTTCAGCTTCTTGTGCACTATTTGAGTGGGAGTCCTTTTCCCCTTGCACCCTTTTGGTTTTTCAGCCCTCCACTGAGAGTCGCGTGTTCTTCTCGTCTGCAAAGAGGAGGGCGAATGCAGAGACGTGGCTTTGCCCGGCTCGTCTCACCCTGCGGCTGCTGAAGCGGACACACTCTACATGAGGCGAAGCGTTTGCCTGTACGTGTTACAGAGTAGGTCTAGCTGAGAGGACCTTGCAGTGCCTTGTCATATGAGCAAAGTGCAAAGAGTTCTAAGCAGAAGGAGACTGCCAATGCTTAGAAACTTGCAATTCAAAAAGGTAGACCCCAAAAACTTTCTCTCTTGGCACCTTCCTTGTAGTGCCCTGTTTAGAGCTTCTTTTTCTCTATGTGAGTGGGAGTTGTTTTCCCTTGTACCCTTTTGGTTATTCAGCCCTCCACAGAGAGTCGCGTGTTCTCTCGTCTGCAAAGAGGAGTGCGAATGCGGCGAAGTGGCTTTGCCCGGCTCGTCTCACT
>NW_020962743.1:9355-10903 GCF_003031625.1 Empidonax traillii | reverse complement strand
CCATCATGTGCTACGACCGCTACGTTGCCATCTGCAAACCCCTGCACTACGGGACCCTCCTGGGCAGCAGAGCTTGTGCCCACATGGCAGCAGCTGCCTGGGCCTCTGGGTTTCTCAATGCTCTGCTTCAAACTGCCAATACATTTTCCCTGCCCCTGTGCCAGGGCAATGCCCTGGGCCAGTTCTTCTGTGAAATCCCAACCATCCTCAAGCTCTCCTGCTCACACTCAGGCTACCTCAGGGAAGTTGGCTTTCTTAGCCTTATTTTCTGTTTAGCATTTGGTTGTTTCATTTTCATTGTTTTCTCCTATGTGCAGATCTTCAGGGCTGTGCTCAGGATCCCCTCTCAGCAGGGACGGCACAAAGCCTTTTCCACGTGCCTCCCTCACCTGGCCGTGGTCTCCCTGTTTATCAGCACCTCATTCTTTGCCTACCTGAAGCCCCCCTCCATCTCCTCCCCATCCCTGGATCTGGCTCTGTCAGTTCTGTACTCGGTGGTGCCTCCATCAGTGAACCCCCTCATCTACAGCCTGAGGAACCAGGAGCTCAAGGATGCCATAAGGAAAATGATGACTGGATGCTTTTCAGGAGCAATCAAGTGCCTGTGTTCTGGTGTGTAGCATTCAGAAGGGGACTCAGTAATGGCTCATTGTTCCTTCTCAGGTTTTTCATGGAGATCATTGGGTACTTCTTGTAATAATTTTCTGTGCAATTAAATATTTATATGCCTCTTTCTTCTAATTACCTGTGTATCCATTGAATTTGACCCAGAGATATAAAAATGATGAATTGTGTTCTCTGCATACTTAAATAAAATAAAGGACCCTGCAGTGCCTTCTTTGTCCAAGACCCTTCTTAGCTGTTCCTAAAGGACAGCACATTGCAGGACAGGGGGGATTTGCAAAGGGAAAAAGATGACTGGATGCTTTTCAGGAGCAAAAACCTGCCTTTTGCCTTCTGCAGAACTCTCACTATGTAACCCTGCAATGGCTCATCCTGCATTCTAAGCTTTGGGGAGTAGTGGTGAGGGAGTGTTCCTGGTTTTTTTCCTCTTTTAATGTTGGTAACACAGAAATTTATTCTTCCTCCCATACATAACTGATTCTCTCTTTGTCTTGACCCACAACTGTGTAAACAAAATTAAAGTTGCTGCAGCAACTTCTTTGTTAAACATCTTGCCTTTGTTCTTGTGTACATGAGGAATCAGAATCTCTGAGTATAATAAAGGACTTCAATCCTTTTTTCCAGATTCTTACTGCAAGAACTTCCCTGCAGCTGGAGGGCAGTGCCTGTGTGCAGAGGAGAAGGGGTAAAGAGTCCAGGGGCAGGAGCACTGCCAGGGAGCAGCAGCTCTTGGGATTTTCAGAGCTGCTCTTTTTCCACTGCCTCCCTCTCCTTTCTGCTCCTTGCCCAAGGCCTGAGTGCTCTGGCAGCTCAGTCACTGCTGGGGGTCAGTGCTGGGACCATGGGCAGGGACAGGCCCTGGCACTGCTGGCACAGAGCTGGGCTCCTTAACATCATTTCCATCAGGAAAGGGGAACCCCCCTG
>NW_020962743.1:0-2818 GCF_003031625.1 Empidonax traillii | reverse complement strand
ATCCAAAACACAGCCCTGCACTGGCCAAGGGGAAGAAATTCAACTGGACTCCCCCTGAAACCAGCACAGCCATTATGGGCTCTCACAGAAACATCCCACAGTCCATTTGTCACCTGGAACCAGGGACTCTCAGTTCCTGCTTCCCCAGCCCAGGGATGGTGTCCTTGTCTGCTCATTCCTCCACACTCTTCTCAGTGATGGCATCTTAACCAGACAAGCCCCTGGGAATAATTTACTTCTCAGTCTTCAATTCTTCTGTGGTTAATTAGACAGATCTCAGAAGTGTATTCAGAGTGAATATATTATATGAAAGAAGCAATGAGAAAATGTTTCCTTTTTTATGGACTGCTTACTTTTTTCCTTTTTTTACATTGATACCAGCAATACCCAGTTGATATTTATCTTAAGCACTTCCTAATTCAGTCTGAATAGATCAAGACCTCTTATTACTGGGAATCCATCAGATTTTATCCCTATCCCCATCCCACCATTCCCCCATCCAACCCCTGGGACTCAAAGCAGCCTTGGGCCAATCTGAGCTTCCTCCACTAAAGGCTGGACCTGCAGGTTTCATCTCTTTGGCACCAACTCCCACCTGCTTGGCTTGGAGAAAGAGCTGCACGAGACACAGAGGGATGTTCATTTATTGCCAGCAAACAAAACCAGGGGAAGGCACAGCTCAATAAAAAATCCCTTAATTCTCTGCTGTATACTAAGTCCACATTGGCTCCACTGAAGTCCACTTTGCACAGTAGATAGTCTGAGACCAATGGCAAACCCCTTCTGGGTCAAGCACAGATCCCAAGATCCCCCAAACACTCCCTGCCTTGGGTTCTGTCCATATTTGCCCTTTGCACACAGCGAGTCACACACTGAAGTCACAAGTTCCCACGATCTACAGAGGGAGGAAAAGGAGAAAGTGAAGGAATTCCTGTGCTGTGCAGAGCTAAATCTGTGTGGCTGGGCTGGCCCAAGGAGTGGTGGGGAATGGAGTTCCACCCAGGGGTGTTCCCAGGGCTCAACTCTGACCTCAGGGCACTTCAATATCTTTGTCAATGATCTGCACAAGGGGATCAGGGCAGCCTCAGTCAGTTCACAGGTGACACCAAGCTGGGTGGGAGTGCTGATGTGCTGGAGGGCAGGAAGGCTGTGCAGAGGGATCTGGACAGACTGCATCGATGGGCCCAGGACACTTGGAGGAGGGTCAACAAGGCCAAGTGCTGGGTCCTGCCCTGGGCTCACAACCACCCCAAATCCCTGGCCATGGCCTGCAACTGGTCCCCACAGCCTGTCCTGTGTCCTTAATCCCCCCATTGCCAAGGACTTGGTGGGACAAGGAAGCTCCAAGTGCCACTGGAGTGGGAACCACAACTCATCAGGTTTGTGTTCTTTGGGAGGTCTGGAACTGGTGAGACTTAGAGCCACAGAAAGGTTTCTATTCATGGCCAATATAGAAAATTGTAAGGATGATACATGTTAATGAATATCAAAAGTCTTCCCTCAGCTCTGTGCCATGTCCCAGCAGCATCTGTCACCTTTTGACAAGGGATTTCCATACAGGAAGAGGTTTAGACACAGACATAAGAAAAGGTTGTTCTATGATAGATATAAACCCAGTTAAGGTGTTAACTAATGTGCTGTTTAAACTTCTGTAAGAATGGGCTCCTCCCTAGAGCTCCAAGCATGAAACCAGTCAACTGAGAGGCGTGGAATGACCAGAGAGCAAGTGGAGGAGGAAACCAGGGAGCAACGGGAAGGACACACATCCAGCAAGTCTACTGAAGGGATGTCCTGAGACATGGCCATTCAAACAGGAGAGTTAGAAACACCTGAAGGGAAAGAGAGCTGAAGTTCTAGACTGAAGAGTGGTAATACAGGTAGGGGGGAAGGTCAGAATTTCTTCTCCTGCCATCAGAACACATAGAAGAGTCTCAGCCTCCTCTGCAGCCCCAGAGCTGCAGACTGGACATGACACAAAGGATTAGAGATGAGTCAAAATTCAGGAGCCCTGGTGTCACCTGCAGGAGATGCCCAGCACAGCCTGACTGTGCCCCTCAGTGCCAGCCCCTCTGCCCAGCCCAGCCCAGAGTCCTGGCCCAGGGACAGAGCAGCCTGTCCCCAGGGGGGCTGCAGAAAGAGCTTTCTCTGGGCCAGGGATTCCTCTGGGCAAGCACAGAAATGCTGCCTTGCTCTTCTGCAGGCACATCCCTTTGCCCAGGGCAGTGTGTCCAGGCTGCCTTGGTGTCGTGGTTTTGCTTTGGGTCAGTTTTGCCTTCCACCCCCCACACAATTACTACTAGTTGAGAGAAGGTATTTGCAAACAAAAGAGAGACAGGACTTGGGGAAAACAGTATAAACATTTATTACTAGTAAAATAAAAACTATTAATAAGTTAAAAACTAAAGAACTATATCTATAACAATTTTTACTCAAGTTGAAGTGCAATATATACACAGAAATACTTCTTCCTTTTTTATACTAGTCCAAGGAGAAGAAGTAGTCTCATTCTGTATCTTTGGAGTTCCAGTTTTTTCCTTCTAGTAGCAGATCCTCAGCAGCAGCACACTTTCATTGCAGTTGGAACTTCTTCTCTCTCCCTCTCGTTCTGTGTTGGCTTCCAGGGCTGGGCTTACCCCCCTCCTGGGCTAAGACTGAAGGATGGAGATTACTCAGGTCCCGAAGGGTTTTTTCTTCCATAGGCTTGCAAGGGGACACTTGCTTACTATGGATCTTCTTCCACAGGGTTACAGGGGATAATGGTTTAAGAGTCCACCCCTGTTTCCCTATGGAGGTCCCTCCCCATGGGAGAACAGTCCTT
>NW_020962742.1:7958-10784 GCF_003031625.1 Empidonax traillii | reverse complement strand
GGCAGGTTTTCCACACAGCCCCTCACCACCCCCTGCTCTCCCAGCTGGAGAGCCCTGGCATGGAAGGCTGTGCTCTCCAGGCCATGAGGACTGGGCCGGACGGACACACCAGACACTTGTGCTCGGTGCCTCCATGGCCAGCTGGAAGCCAGGGAGGAGTGGTGTCCTTCAGGATCTGCGTCGGCACCGGGCCTTCTTGATGTCTTTGGCCATGACACACAGTGGCACCCCTGGCTCATCTCACATGCTCCTGGTCAACTTCAGCTCCAGGAGCTGCCATTTTGTGTCTCGGCTTCTTTAGGGAGCGAATCTGCACAAAGAGCAAAATCCTAGTGGAGCCCCAAACAGAAGGAGACACAGATCCTTTTTCCTCCCGAATTTCATAACCGTCGTTGGAGAAACTGTCTCTGGTGGAATTTGGGATGTGACATTGTGACTTTTGCCAAACCTGAGACCATTGGGCCAAATTACTGACTCTCTGGGGGAAAAACAAAAGGTGGGGAGATGTGACAACGTCCCATAATTTTAATAAAATCTTGTCCTGCTTCCCAGAGTCTGTCTCTCCTGAGTATGCTTTGGTTCTGACTTCAAAGGTACACTCTCTAGAAGATAGGATTTAATCTCCATCTGCCAGTTCCCATGCAGGAGATTTCAGGATTCCATTCCCACTTGGCAGTCTGGGAAAAGGAAGGAGGAAGTGACAGCTTCATTTGAGTGTTAAGGCGTGTTGGAAGAGGGAAGATGGGAGGGGAAAAGTGCATTCAATGGGAGTGAGGAAATTAGAATATTGGGATGAGAGATAAGGAATTCTGGAAATTTGGTGGTGGAACCCTGGGGTGAGGAAAGGTGAGGAAACTACATTTTCAATGCCTTTTTCTTTTTTAAGCAATGTCCACAGGAGTTCTGGGACTGATGAAAGCTGGTTTTCTTTTCATGTCTAGATCCAAAGAACCCGCTGCCCACATCAACTCCATCTCCTTCTCACAAGCTCCATATCTACAGGACCCCTAGACTTGACCTGTGCTCTTCCTCAAATTACCCTCTGCATTCCAGGGCCCACTTGTGGAGAAAAAGCGGTGAGGGAAACTGTGGAGCAGCCAGTATTCCAGACACACAATGTGCCCACTCAAGCCCCACAGCTGAGATTTGTGCCCTCCTTGCTTTCCTCTCAGGATGGGAAGTGATTCAAGTTTCATCTCAATTCTTGTAAAATTTTCTCCAACCACTGAACGACTTCTCCATTTGAATTTAAGAACAGAAAGCTGTCAGGAATAAACTTTGAGGAAATGCACAGCTCCAGTGGGATTCCTGGCGTGGTGTCTTGTTGCCGAGATGGAGCAAAGGCCCCTCTTTTGTGGCCCTGCCCACGGCCAAGCCCCCCGTGTTGCTCCCTGGGGACGCTGTGCAGGCCCAGGCCCAGCCGCCATTGCGGGGCCCGGCCTGGCGCTGCCAGCGGGGCTGCTCAGCAGAGCTGTGCTCAGGGGCTCCATGGCCCCGGGGCAGCCAGGCAGCAGTGCTGGCCCTCAGGGCTCTGCCTCGCAGCCAGCCTGGCTCATGTCTTCCTCAGGGACACGCAGGGTGCCCCCAGAGCCCCCTCAGCCCTTGCACAGGGCACGGCGAGCTGAGCGGGGCCAGCGCCATCTCCAGGGCCCGGCCTGGCGCTGGCAGCGGGCCTTGAATCCCCTGGCCCTCCTGCCATGTGGGGCCCCAGAACAGCCTCCTCTGCACCTGCACCAGCACACGGGACAAAGACGAGTCCCGATCCCACTTGGGAAAAGACCTTCCCTTAGGACACCCCATTGGAATTCTGCAGCCAGAGCAAAAGGCTGCGGGTCCCAATCAAACAGGGAGCTTTGAAGTCGGCAGGGGCATCCAGCCCTCCCTGGGCGCTCTGAGAATTTTAGAAGCAAGTCAGACAATGACACTTAGGAGGTTGTAGGGCATAAACCTGCAGAGGAAGGGCAGCCCCTGAGATCATGTCCCATGATCAGGCAGGAACGAGGGCTGGTTGCCAGCTCTTACTCTCTCCGCCTTCCTTGGGCCTGAAGTGCCTTCCTGAGCAAAGCAGAGGGGCTTTTCTTAGGAAGCTCTGGAAATGGTTTCCAAACCTGTGAGAGGGAAAGCATTCCCTCATCTAGGGGTGGGCTTTCTCACCAATGCATGGCAGGGGGAGGAGCAGAGGGGAGAGGAAAACTTTCATCTGTCCTAAAAATGCAGCCTGTCACGGTGGGGTTCTGCAGGGCTCCATCTTAGGCCCTGTGCTCCTCAGCATCTTCAGCAATGACTCGGATGCAGGACTGGCAGGGATACCAAGGCAGTTTGCAGATGACCCAAAACTGGGAGGAGCTGTTGAGTCCCTGGAAAGCAGGGAGGCCCTGCAGAGAGACCCTGACAAATTACAGGCCTGGGCAATCACCAGCCCTCGCAAGTTCAACACGGGGAAGTGCCGGATTCTGCCCCAGGGATGGGGCAACCCCCGATGAACGGACAGAGTGGGGAAGGAGAGGCTGGAAAGCAGAGCCGGAGAGGGCCCTGGATCCCATGAGTGGTACCAGAAGTGCCAAGACCCCAAGATTATATGCACTCTGGTTCAGGTTGGAATGGCCAGTACCTCCCCCAGGGCGGGGAGTTCCATAATGGGTGATTGTGAGTCTTGGGATATTTTGGAAGCAGGGATGGCCCATTAGCAGACATGACCCCTCAGGCTGGGTGTGGAGGTGTTAACAACTCCCCTGAGGGAGTTTTCACACCTGAGTCATTGGTGTGAGGACAGGAACATCCTCCTATCTCCCAGGCTTCTGAATGCCCAGCTTATACCCTGAGGGG
>NW_020962742.1:0-2289 GCF_003031625.1 Empidonax traillii | reverse complement strand
GGCCACACCCAGCATACCCAGGGACTGTAGGAACATCTGCAATTGTTTGCCAGGGGCTGTGCCCCCAGGGGACACAGCCTCCACTTCCAGACTTGGAGCCCTGGGGTGCCCAGACTCCTGGCAGGTTTTCCACACAGCCCCTCACCACCCCCTGCTCTCCCAGCTGGAGAGCCCTGGCATGGAAGGCTGAGCTCTCCAGGCCATGAGGACTGGGCCGGACGGACACACCAGACACTTGTGCTCGGTGCCTCCATGGCCAGCTGGAAGCCAGGGAGGAGTGGTGTCCTTCAGGATCTGCGTCAGCACCGGGCCTTCTTCATGTCTTTGGCCATGACACACAGTGGCACCCCTGGCTCATCTCACATGCTCATGGGCACCTGTGTCTGCTCACCCCAATTGCTGGTTCCATCCAGTACCTGAGAACCTCTTGCATTCCAACTCCAGAGTTGCTTTTTCTCTTGAGGATTACCCATTCTCAAGGCTACCTGGAAAGTTCAGGCATAAAATGACACTTTCAAGTAGTTCTGCTCCCAGTCAACCTCAGGTCCAGGAGCTGCCATTTTGTGTCTCGGCTTCTTTAGGGAGAGAATCTGCACACAGAGCAAAATCCTGGTGGAGCCCAAAACAGAAGGAGACACAGATCCTTTTCCCTCATGGATTTTATAATCATTGTTGGAGAAACTGTCTCTGGTGGAATTTGGGATGTGACATTGTGACTTTTGCCAAACCTGAGACCATTGGGCCAAATTACTGACTCTCTGGGGGAAAAACGAAAGGTGGGGAGATGTGACAATGTCCCATAATTTTAATAAAATCTTGTCCTGCTTCCCAGAGTCCGTCTCTCCTGAGTATGCTTTGGTTCTGACTTCAAAGGTACCCTCTCTAGAAGATAGGATTTAATCCCCATCTGCCAGTTCCCATGCAGGAGATTTTTTGCTTCCATTCCCCATTGGCAGTCTGGGAAGAGGACAGAGAAAGTGACAGTTTCATTTGACTCCTAAGGAGTGTGGGAATAGGGAAGATGGGCTTCAGGTAGGGAAAAAGTACGTGCAGTCTGACTAAGGAAATCAGAATATTGGTATGATATATAGTGAATTCCAGAAATTTGTGGTATAACCTTGGGGTGAGGAAACGTGAGGAAACTTAATTATTAATTTATTTTTTTTTTTTCCAAACAATGTCTACAGGAGTTCTGGGACTGAGGAAGCCTGATTTTCTTTTCATCTCTAGATCCAAAGAACCCACTGCCCAGATCAACTCCATCTCCTTCTTCTCACACACTCCATATCTGCAAGGCCCTACACTTCTCCTCTGCTCTTCCTCAAACTGCCCTCTTCGTTCCAGGGCCAACCTGTGGAGAAAAAGCTGTGAAGGAAACTGAGGAGCAGCCAGTATTCCAAACACACCTATGGGGAGCCGAAAGCCTGATTGCTATGAAATGTGGAAGCGTGAATTGGAGACTAAGGAAGGTATCTGTGAGACTTCCAAGACTTACACTATCATGACTTTCGAGTGATGACCTGAACTGTGTGGACTTTTGTTAATTTTTAGGCTTCATCTTCTTGTATTCTGCACCCTTGAAATGTACCCCTCTTTGTCCATTTTATGAGGGGTCCCCTATGTTCAGAACCCTCTGTTAATCTCCTTTTCCCTGTTGCTACATTATGGTGTACCTATGTTACTAATATTTATACTTATTATATTTATTATCAGTTATATTTATTACATATTTATTAATACAACTATGTCCTTTAGATGTTCCTTTCCATATATGGTTGACACCACCCCCATGTTCTTTATATGTCCCTAATTAGCATGCTCCTCCCTTGCTCCACCAACCTTCCCTCAGAACCCCATAAAACCAGGTGCTACCTTGTAATAAACGACCATTTTGGTTCACTCTGACTCCGTGGTCAGACCTGTTCTCCCCCTGGGCTACGACACACACAATCAGCCCGTTAAAGCCCCACAGCTGATATTTGTGCCCTCCTTGCTTTCCCCTCAGGATGGGAAGTGATTCAAGTTTCATCTCAATTCTTGTAAAATTTTCTCCAACCGCTGAGCGACTTCTCCATTTGAATTTAAGAACGGAAAGCTGTCAGGAATAAACTTTGAGGAAATGCACAGCTCCAGTGGGATTCCTGGCGTGGTGTCTTGTTGCCGAGATGGTGCAAAGGCCCCTCTTTTGTGGCCCTGCCCACGGCCAAGCCCCCCGTGTTGCTCCCTGGGGACGCTGTGCAGGCCCAGGCCCAGCCGCCATTGCGGGGCCCGGCCTGGCGCTGCCAGCGG
>NW_020962741.1:8475-10551 GCF_003031625.1 Empidonax traillii | reverse complement strand
TGAACTTGAGACAGCTTTACAAAGAGGTAGAAAGGCTCCTACTCTGTTTCCTTTACATTCTTCTTAGACTGCTCTCTCAGAAACTGCAGTAGCTGGTCTAAACAGCATGAACCAAGAGTAAAGATTGTTTCTTCTACCCTGGGGAAGGCATAGGGAAAGTGGAATCATATGGTCACAAAACTATGATGTGAACAGCAGGTAGAGCTTTTTACCACTCCTAGTCTGCCTGGCTTGTCTTGGATGCAGTGTTATTGATGTGCAGAGATTAATGCATGTTCTCAAGAGAGGCAGCAGCTCAGGATCCTCTGATATCTCTCTGACTCAGAGCAACATCACAGCAGAAGTTCGACAGGGTAAAAAGGTTTAAGGTTTAGCTCCTGAAACTGTGTATTGTACATGAACACCCGTGTTTAGGTGTCTGAGTAGTGCAATAGTAGATATCAAAATTAAACTGATGAATAGATATTAAAAAATGCATTTCTGTGACTCTGTTCTAGTATCATTTCATGTGCCAAAGCTGATCCTCTAGGTCTGACCCTGAATTTTTCATGCTGTTGCCACAATAGTAACACTTTCATTGCAGTTTCAACACAGCCTTCCTAGAAGGCTGTAGCATTTTAAGTCTGGTAGTCATATATCAGAAAACCAATTTTTAACAAAACATCCAGTAAATGTCACCTGAGCTGATCTTTCTTCATGCATTCTGAATACTAAACAACTGGGAACTGTAAAGAATTTGCTAACACTTCTGAATTTTTAATGATAATCACTGTAGTAAGTACTGATTTCACATTTCCTTTTTTTTTTTTTTTTTTTCCCTCCCCTTAAGAAGCTATTATTGTAAGAAAACCTGAAGATGACAGAAAGTAACAAGAGTATAATATTTTAAGGCCACAAAACACCTAAAATATTGGTATGTCATATTGTGCTGATTTAGATGAAAAGGAAAAAAAATCGGAATAACTTCTTAGCCTTTTTATGTTCACTCAGAACTTTCCATATTGTTTTTTCTCTATGAATATAGCTGTAAGAACATTTTTGAAGCTAAGTTTTCATGTTTAACTACATCTAAGTCAATTACAAAGTTATAATATGTTTCACAAGTAATCTTAAAGTAAGAATCTAGGGGGTTTTTACTGACAAATGTAATTTTCATTTAAAATGCAATAATTTTCATTTTATGAATGTTTTTAATTATGTTTTTAGGTTTTCTCTTAGTTGAAAAAAAAATCATAATGTCCCTGCACTATTCTTGCCTAAAAGAAAAGCTAATAAATAGATTTATCTTGTCATTTTTGTTTTAGAATGAAAACCAAATAAGTTTGTGGATATTTTGAAGGGCAAATATAAAATTGTCTGAAATGTAAAGTGACCTTCACTAGATAAATTACAACTTTATTTATTCTTTTCTATGAGTCTGATTTTGTGATGTTTTTTCCGATGCACTTCAAAAAAAATTTCAGACTTGCTCACTCAGAAGTGTCTTCTTTTTTTTAGGTATTTCATGTTTCCTTTTCTATTATCTCTCACACATTCAAGAATCCTAGGTTTTGATGGCCAGTAATGCCAAATTCCATAATAATCAGTATATATAGTAGTTGACTTCAAATTAATCATTATTTTTCATCTTCATTTCTCTTTATAATTCAGACTATTTTTTTGAATTCAAAAAGATACATTCTAAATTTATTAAATGTTATTACTCTGAGGTTCATTAAAACTTGCTCAGACCATTCTGATGAAATGCAATATTCAGCAAAGCTATGATGCAACAACTCACATAGATAAATACTTTTCAAGGGGTCTTAAAACATAGAAGGACCTATGGTACTGCAGAATTTGTTTCATTAAGAGACACTTCAAAGAGATTTAATTGCATATTTCACATCTCATGTGTTTTCAGTGGTATTTGCAGCACCAGTATTTCTCCTGTCAAAAATAAAATATAAGCTATGAATATCCTTTCATTACTGCTTACTGTCAAGAAAATCAATGGTACATGACTCCTTTTGACTTCAGTAAAACTGAAAAACCTCTTTTTTAACCATATCTTCTATTTAAGTAGTATGAATAATG
>NW_020962741.1:0-2831 GCF_003031625.1 Empidonax traillii | reverse complement strand
GAATTATCAAAAGACAGACTGTTTGAGTTGAAAAATTTTTAGAAAATCTGAACTTTACAATCATTGTAATCTAAAGTACACTGCATGTAATAACCTAAGTATGTGCCAGAAGGTGTATTTCTTAATCCAAGACAGTTCTAAGACTGAGCTGCCATGAGAAAGAGCTTCAAGGCTAGAAATCTTAAAATGCTTTTGTGCACCAGTTAATGTTGGTTGATGCACTCTTGTTAGAGTTTTGTTTTTCAAACTTAAAATTATTCTAGGAAGTCCTTTTTCCTTTCAGTAATTGCAAGTTATGGATAATATACTGTGAGAAATGCCTCATCCATTTCTGAATCTTTTTCTAAACTTCTGAGCTCTGTATTACCCTGGGACAGTGTGTTCCACACCTGTGTTATGTGACAAAGACAGTATTTTGTACACATTAACTCCTGGTAATAAACACCATTTTAAGGATTGAATATTGCAGTTAGTAGCATGAACAATTTATTCTTCCACAGCTGTGGAACACATATTGCCTAAACTTGGAGATGTGTTAAGTGATGTTTTGTTAATTAGTATATGAATTTTTAAACGCAACCCCTTAGGAGACACTGAGGGAGAAGAATAAAATTTCCCCTTAATTTCCTGAAAGAGAAGGTCCTTGACAGAAACCAATTCCAACAGTTTTTGTGCTAGAGATGAATTCAAAGGAATAATTTAGTATCGTGTTATAAAGCTGTGCAGTGTCAGTAGTTTTACACTAAACAGCCATACTGAAATGGTCAGCTTAGGCGTCTCTTAGCTTGACTCCTTCCTCCAGTTTCCCAAGCGTTTTCAGATTCCTGCCAAAAGCATGATCCTGGCTAGGCTCCAATCCCTGTTTTAAGTCTAATCATACACCTAGAATGAGTTGTTCTCAAAAAGGTGGAAGTGGGATGCATGCTTGGCAGTGGGAGAACAGGAGAAGTAGACAATTAAATTGGATTTTTGACAGTAGTCTACAATTTTATCCAGTGATGTTGACCGCAAAATTGTAGGATCTGCTGCTTCTGTCCTGCCCATCCTCTCCCTTGTGCCAAGACAGCTGTTCACCCAGTGAATCAAGACAAGAGATATTCCAGGGCCCTGGATCTACCCCTAAATAAAATGTTTAGTTCTCTGTTCATCCTAAAGAGATGGATTTTTTAATCCAAGTCACTATGTAGCCACACAAATATATATATTGGCACAACATGGAGAGAAGCTTTGCATTGTCAGTGACTCAGGAAAGAGTAAGAGTACAGTCTCCTAGCAAAGGATGTCTCATACAGCCTCAGCTTCAGAAGAACAAGTGAACATTCATTCCCATGGGTATTACTGCTAACTTCAGAATACTTCAGTAGGACTAGCCCCATGAACAAGCAATTTACAGTATAGCCCTTGGTTTCTTTGCAGTGTCTTTTCCTTGATTACACTCCTTATCCCAGCAATCTCACTTGTTGCCTCACACAGTTCTATGTGCACACTGCTGCTAATCTTTTACTCACTTACATTGGCATAGAGAGAAGGGTTGGTTGATGGTGCTTTTTTATTACTATTTCTGTAGAAAGCATTTTTAACATAGTTCAAGAATTCACTATGAAGTGAGCAGAGGCTCACGAATTTCTTTTGGAGTGGAGTCTGTTGAGCATCTCTCGGAGCACTCAGCCTCTTAAATGATTAGATCATTTTGGAATGCCATCCATTTGTGTCAATATTTTATCAGTAATACAGAGATTATGCATTAAATTGTGTCTTAGCCTGATTAACTGCCATACTGGAAAGGGATATTGCATGGTTTTGACCTTAATAGCCTAGAATTCATTTTGATTTACATAGTATTAAAACACATGGAATAAACACAGACACTCATAATTCAAAGAATTAATGCTGTTTGGATATCCTGTAGCCATGCAATAAGTATAAGGTATAGTTGCCTTAAAAGATCTGCTGGAGTAAGTGTCTGACAGAGTGGACAGGAGGAAGATGGACATTTCGCTGAAGGAGACAGGATGTGTACTCAGCATCTGAGCTATTCTGTTGTCCTACCAAGTGCTCCGGGTAAGTCAGAAAGTCAAATGAGGAGAACAGCAGCAGAAACAAAGTTGCTGCTTATGGCTACTACACTGTTTTGTGAAGGGAGACAAAAATTTTGATCTTGAGGAACTGGAAAGGATCATTCCCCTTCTTAAGGCTATGTTGTCAAACAGAGGAGCAGAGAAGGAAAGATGTGCAGCTCTATTCCTACAGGCTAGTTCTTTGAAAGGACAGAAGCACAAAGAAATAACACACTGTAAAGTAAATGTTGTCATTGGTTCTTGCATACTGGAATAATATCTACAGTTGATGTGACATGAAATCACAGACAATCTTGGTTCTTGCATACTGGAATAATATCTACATTTGATGTGACATGAAATCACAGAGAATCTTTTCCCATCAGCGAAACATTTCCTCTGCTTTCTTTGGTCTTAGTATTTAATTTTTATATTTTTATTCTCCTGGTCCTATCCTTCTTGATATTCCTCCCTCTTTTTCTTACAGATTAGTCCAGCAAAAAACAGCCAAGCCACAGATCCTATTTAGTGAAAACCTTCTAAGTCACCCTTGGGCCTTGTTTTTCTTTGTAACGCTGCATCCTCCAGACCACCTGCCTCAGTATTACCCCTTTCCCAGCCCCCACACATTCCATCTGAGGAGCTGCCTGGTTTTCCTTTTACTCCTTCTTCAAAACCCATTTCCAGGAGGTACTGGAGATATGGCAGAGCTGTGACTAATGTTGGGTGACCCTGCTCAGTCTACTCACACAGTGACAGTGCAGCACAACAGCC
>NW_020962740.1:8121-10541 GCF_003031625.1 Empidonax traillii | reverse complement strand
CTGTAAGGCAATCCATCTACGTCCTGAGGACCTCGCTGCCACCGTCCAAGCGTGCTTGGCCCCGGCAGATGAACCTCAGGATTAAAGGGTGGGCTCAGTTCCGCGCACACTGTGTCTCACCTAAAAAATCCAATGCGCAGGCTGGAAGGTGTAAAAACCTTCCCCGGTTCTTCGTTCGCGAAGAGACTGGCCATTATAATTTCCTAATAATCTGGCCTTGTGTGCAAGAAACACTTGTGAAGAGGTTTTTGTGATATTCCACCACAAATATTTCTGTTGTACCTTTACTTGTAGAAGTCAAAGATTCCTAGAGACCTAGCCAGATTCAGCACATTTTCTGGACAGCACAGCAATAGAAAGGGAGAATACTAACTGACAATAAACTATTTTTTCACCTGTTGGCTTACATAACTTCCCCAATTAAAACATCAAAAGAGTAACAAAAACTCAGTAGGGTAAAGGTACAAAATGCAGATGTTTAAATTTTTCTCACAGTGGACTAACAAACCATTTCTCAATTTTGTTTCTGATATGTAATTTGATAGTGGTTCAACGATCTTGGAAGGTAGAAGGGCAAAAGATGGCTACACAAGTGCATAAGGTTTTTTAAGCTAAAAGAACAGACTGCATATTTTTGGGGTATAGAGTCTTTCAAGGAATACTGTGGATTAAATCAACATGTTCTTATAATCTGTGGACCACTTTGACTTAGGGAAAAAGAGGTCTGGGCCATTCGGTTTGATGGGTTAGGGCACTGTACTCAATTAGAACCTTAGTACCCACTTGAATCTTCATTCTTACTTCTTGCAAATAGATTATCCACACACACATCCTTGACTCCACCTAGCACCCCTCACACCAGAACAGTTTACAGACCCAATCATCTCAAAAATGTAACCAATAAAGGAGACATTTGTGCATGCTAAAGAGGACACGTACCTGCTGAAAGTGCGGAATCCTGCCTTTTTGCTATCAGAAATTTTATGAGTTGGCGTCTTTCCAGAGACCGATGGTGATTCTTCATTGTCAATCATATCATTTCCTAAAACAGGATTTAAAGACAGGAGAAGTTTACTAACTTTCCTGAATAGTTCATATCTCACTCTTGGATTAATACACCTTTGCAATCAGTGCTGGAAACCACTTCTCTTGTATTTTGTCATTTGGATGCCATTTTCTGAAGATTTCATTCTATCACAGATCAAAGGAGATTGCGTAAGTCTATACAAAGCTGTCCTATGTTCCATGATTTGCATCAGGTATTATCTCACTGTTGATAAAAACTTGGGAGATTTTTTCCTTAGAATAAAGATAATCAGGAACAATTTCTATAGTTCTTAAATGCCAGAAAAACCCTTTTAAGCATTTATTTACTACATTAGTAATAATTGTTGACTACATCAGTGAATGAGGTCAATGACATCAGATGTCATTTATCTGGACTTCTGTAAAGCTTTTGACATGATTCCACACAACCTCCTTCTCTCTCTATTGGAGACAGATGGATTTGATGACTGGACTGTTAGACAGACAAAAAATGGTTGGAGGGTAGTGGTTAATGGCTCAGAGTCCTGATGGACATCAGTGACAAGTGGTGTCCCTCAGGGGTCCATATTGGGACCAGAGCTTCTTACTGTCTTCATAATTAACAAAGATGAAGGAATCAAGTGCAGCCTCAGCAAATTTGCAGATGACACCAAGCTGAGTGGTGCTGTTGACACACCTTAAGGATGGGATGCCATCTAGAAGGACCTGGACAAACTTCAGAAGTGGGCCCATGAGAACCTCATGAGGTTTAATAAGACCAAGTGTAAGGTGCTGCACCTGAGTTGGGGGGATCTCAGGTATCGATACAGGTTGGGGGGATGAACAGATCATGAGTAGCCTTGCCAAGAAGTTGGGGGTGCTGGTAGATAAGAGGCTGGACATGAGCCAGTAATGTGTTTGCAGCCCAGAAAGCCAAATGTGTTCTGGGCTGCGTCAAAAGCAGCACAGCCAGCAGGTCCAGGGAGGTGATTCTGCCCCTCTACTTTTCTCTGGTGAAACCCCACCTGGAGTACTGCATTAAGCTCTGGACTCCCCAGCACAGGAAGGACATTGACCTGTTGAAGTAAGTCTGGAGGAGGGTCACCAAGAAGAGGAATGGAGTACCTCTCCTGTAAGGAAAGGCTGGGAGAATTGGGTTTGTTCAGCCTGGAAAAGAAAAGGCTTAAGGGTGACCTAATTTTGGCTTTCCAGTACCTGAAGGGACCCTACAAGAAAGATGGAGAGGGACTTCTTACAGGTAATCACAGGACAAGGGAAATGGCCTCAAACTGAAAGGAAGTAGCTTTAGATTAGATATTAGGAAAAATTCTTTACTGTAAGGGTGGAGAGGCACTGGAACAGGTTGCCCAGAATGAATCTCCATCTCTGTAAGT
>NW_020962740.1:0-2844 GCF_003031625.1 Empidonax traillii | reverse complement strand
AATTTGAAAAAAAAAAATCTCATAAGAAAAAAACATCATGGAAAAGTGCCTATTACAACCACCATCCTTAAAACACACTGCTCTCCTAAACTAAACACTTAATGGATAAGAGAGCAGTAACAGCTGAAAAGTATGAAAAAAGTCAAAAGTCAGTTCCTACACAATCCTACAAGGCAGCAAGCAAAATTAGTAAGAGGATAATGCAAATGTACAAAACCTTGAGAAAAGATGGTAAGTAGCATTCCAGAACGATGCTTCCAAAATTTCTGAGAAACCAGCAGAGATGGTTACAGCACAGTGGAGCCAAACAAGAACAAACCTCCAAAACAAAATCTGAGTCTGGGCTAACTTAGGAATCACTAGTTCATTTTCCAGTGATACACTGCATATTCATTCTCATTTTCACAAAAGGCAAGATTTGAGAGTAAAGCATTTACTTCTGACTTAAAAAGCATTCGATTATTGGATTTGATCTCCCTTTGCTGGTGATACAGGAAGAGGAGAAGGTATTCTGTATTTCTGCATTCCCATCAACTAGAAAAGCCAGTGCACTGCTGATTAAAAAAGAATTTCAACAAATAAAGAAGCAAAACACAGATTTTCTTTTCAATGTTTGTAATACTTTTAAAGTTACTGAAAGTAAAGAATTTAAAGTCCTGTTTCAATATACTGATTCATGACTGAATTCTGCTGACAAATAATATATAAAGCTAACAAGTTTCTAATAATTTCATTTTGTAACACAGAACTCAGCTATGGTGGTGGACAGATTCTTATTTTAGCCTAAGCACAACAAACACTGCAAGGTCCTAGTTGCAAGTCCTATCAATTGTAAAACTGATATTTGAGCACTTGAAAAACAAAGAGTTGGTGGGAGAGAGAACTGGACTTCCAAAAAACAAATTATAGTTAACTACCAGTAGATAATTCTTTTCTGCTTACAAACTAATCAAGTTTGCTTGTACATAGGACTCTAAAGAAAAAATCTCCAACCCTACTTTTTAAAGGCATAGTCTCGCCACATAGTAAATCTCTGAACCTACATATATGCTGTATTCTATCACTTTTTAAAAAAATTACTTTTCACTAGTGCTAAAAATCCCCATCAGCACTGCTGAGAATTTTGAGGCATGGAAATATATTGATACCTCAGTTGAAGATTCTCCTGAAAATAGATCAATTCTAACTTACAGTTTTAAATGGTGCCTGTTACCTGGGAGGTTTAAACTTCAGTATCTCAAAGACGTCAGGATAAAGCAACGGCAAAATGATCATCTCTTTTAAAGCTGAAATGTGGTCAGAAAGACCACCCACGCCATCAAATTGTACCTAAAGATGAAGCCAACAGAACACATTTTATATGTTAAAGAAAGCTGCAATCTTTCCTGTCAGAAATTAGATGTCAACACCAAGGAAACGTTCATGGCAATTTTCAAATTGCTTGAGAGAAAACTGTAAACCAAGGGAGTTGTAGAGGGCCTGTTACTGGAAGCTGTCATAAATACTGCAAGTGTCTCACTGACACAATGAAGTAAAAATACTCACCGAACTACCTATTTGCATCTTCTCAACACCAGCCAGACTTGCTCCAATTTTCATTTGATTTTCATGTGAAGTTCTATAAACTTCATTTAAGTTGTCTCTCCGAGTCACTTCAATTTTTGTGTGATCCTTGCGAACTTCCTTCAAGTCGTCTTTCCGAGAGTTGGCCGAAAGAGATCTAATTTGAATTAAGGAGAAAGAAAAAGGTGTCTTCTAAATTATAATGCAGATGGAAGATTTTTTATTTTCTAATGAGAGCAAGTGAATGCAAAAGACCTTATAAATGAGCATAAACTATCTAAATAGCTAAATATTCATTCCAACTGTTTTGCATTTAATGGCCATGAATAGAAAAAGGAAAATGGTCACTCCAGCCATTAAACTGAGTGAATTATTTTTAACAACTCTTAGTACTTACAAATAATTCTATTGCAATTTATAATTTAGAATTTCATTAAGCATTAAGCATTTTTCTTGTTTAAGGATAGTTTCATACAGAAACACAAACTGATTCCAAAGAGAAACCAGAATCTTTATTTGAGTGATTAAAAAAAAAAATAATTCATTGAAACTTCCATACAAGCTCTCCCCCTTCAAGATTAAGTATTCTAAGATTTTCAGAGGAAGATTAGTGCTTCCATTCCAGAACAAATTAATTTCAGTTATTCAATCTCAGCCACAACTCTCATCAACACTTTATCAGTGACCAGAAATACTGCATTTTCAAATAAAATCTAATGGCTAGTAAAAAAGATGGCCTCGTCCTCAGTGTTTTTCTTTATAATTTCAGACTATCATGGCAATAATCTGTAATTACACCAATCTCTGTTTACCACTAGTCCGAAAACCCTTGAAAGCAATATTCAGTCATGTGACTGACAGCACTTAAGAAAGAACTATCACTAACCATACACCAACCTTTTTCTTTTACACGAATCTCTCTCTCTGACAGGTGAAGTGTGTTTGGAAAAAGTTATCGTATGTTTTTTTAGATCTGTTGAAAGCAAAGAGTTTAGAATAGTGTTACAAACAAGTTTGAGAGGAAGCAGGATAGTCAAAGAGACAAAAAACAGGACATGTATCACCCATCTCTAAGTTCAGGGGAAGTTTCAAGGAGGGGAAGGTTGGGCAGTTTGATTAAAGTAAAAAAAGGCACACCTGATTTTTAAGGGGAACTGAAAACCATAAGATTATCAAGTTTCTTTAATTGCTATTCTTTAAAGGATACATAGGTAATTTTTTTAATTGAAAACAATAAGGATGTCAAATGGCAAAAAAAAAAAAAAAAAAAAAAAAAAAAAA
>NW_020962739.1:8357-10339 GCF_003031625.1 Empidonax traillii | reverse complement strand
TTTTTTGGCAGAAGAAGGAGGAAAAAAATAGGGGTGGGGGTTGCAGTGGGATGGTGTGAACAGTGCTGGGGAATAGGGTCTTGGTCTGGGAATAAATCAGCAGGGAATGGATCCCATGGAGGGTGGGGAATAAAGGGGAGGTCACCTAAAAATCTCTCTTCACCCCTGTTTTTGGGAAAGATTTTTTGGGAGGTGCTTTTTGCCCCTTCTGTGGGAAGGGGATCAATCGCAGCTCCTCTTTTTTTTCCACTATAAAGTAAATTTTAAAGGCCAGGCTGCAGCAGGGATGGTTTTTGATGCCAAAAAGGTGCTTTTCCTGCAGTTTGCATCTCGTGTCTGACAGGGAAATGCTCCAGTGGGGCGTTTGGGAAGCAGATGGACCAATCCATGGTCCCCAAGGATCCTGGGGCTGGGGGGGCTGAGCCTCTCCTGGCTGATTTTTGAGGTTGGAGGAAGCAGGAGGGTCTCAGCCCGTATTGAGATGGATTTTGCAGGTGAATTTGGTTTGGGGAATGAACCTTTCAAAGAAGGACAAAACCCCTGGAGGGGTGGGGAAGGCTGTGTTAGCATCCCAAAAACCCTAGAGGGGTTTGCAGATGGGCTGGTTCCTGGGTGCTCTCCCACAGCTGGAGCTGCTGGGGAGGGATGGGAGCTCGGGGTCACTCTGGGCCCTCCCTGTGCAGCTCTGCAGCCCCAAAGCAGCTCCTGGGAAGAGCCCAAGGTGGCAGCAATTCTGGGGAGCCCCCCTTTGATTTGCTTCTCGGGCTTCCCCCCCAGCAAACGTTCGAGGCGCACCCCGAGGCCGAGGCCAGCGTGACCCACATGGTGAAGGCGGGCAGTGGGGTCTGGATGGCCTTTTCCTCGGGCTCCTCCATCCGCCTCTTCCACACTGAGACCCTGGAGCACCTGCAGGAGATCAACATCGCCACCAGGACCACCTTTGTGCTGCCAGGTGAGCCCCCAGAGCCCCCCTGGCATTGCCCTGGGGACTCCTGCTTGGCTCTGTCCTTCCAGAGGGACTGGGGAGGGATCGGGGGATGGATGAGGCTTTGGAGCTCTGGGCTCAGCCCATGGAATGAAGTGGTGGAGCTGGTGGTGTCTTTGCACCTGGGAGTGTATCCAGGAATCCCATCTTTGCGTCCCCATGTGTGCACCTTATCCACGTGCTCCATCCCTGCACGTGTCCTGCATGTGCACCTTATCCCTGTGCCCATCTCTGTCCCCCCTCCCTGTCCCTCCTCCCCATTGCCCATCCCTGTTGCCCATCCCTGTTGCCCATCCCTGTTGCCCATCCCTGTGCCCATCCCTGTGCTCATCTCTGTCCCCATCCCTGTCCCCCATCCCTGTTTCCCCATCTTTTCCCTCCCGTCCTTGCCCCATTCCTGCATCCATGCACACCCCATCATTACCCCTTTCCCCCCATTTCCCCCCATCCCATCCGTGTCTCCCTGCCCTCCCTGGACCGTTTCCCCCCTGGAGCTCCACAATCGTGTCATTAGTCCCGACCTCGAGTCTCGTGGAAATCCCTCTTGCTCCGATTTTTTTTCCCGCTTTTTTTAGGGCATGTTCAAATATTCATCACTCCACCTTCTTCCTGGGCGAGCGAGTGTTGGGGATTAATGCATTTTTGAACTTGTGCTCCCTCATCCTTTTTAAGTTGGCAGGTCATTAATAAAATCCTCCCGGAGTTGCATCTCCGTGGATTTATTGCTTCTCCGAGTCGGGCGTCGTGCAGCGCTAAGTCCTGCTGATAAAATATTCACTTGCCATTAGAAGTCTCACTTTTCTCTCTCTTTTTTTTTTTTTCCTACTCTCCTTTTTATTTATTTAGATTTTTTTAGCCCTTTCCCTGCCGTGGAGACCTTCGTGCCAAGGTGCTGCTTTGGTTTTTGGGAAGTGCTTCCAGAGGCAAAAAATCCACCGGTGACAGGGTTTTTCTGGGAGTTTGATGTGAAATTACCCCTCAGCCCCTTTGTTTCCCC
>NW_020962739.1:0-2851 GCF_003031625.1 Empidonax traillii | reverse complement strand
AAAAAAAAAAAAAAAAAAAAAAGTGGGATTGAGGATTGTTTCCATGGGTAAAGCAGCACTAGGAGGGTTTATGCAGCCCCACCTCCTCCTAAATATATATATATATATATATAAATATATATGTTCTCTGGCCATCAGGCACAAAGGAATTGTCATTCCCAGGTGGAAAAGCTCAGAAAGATGAGTTTAGATAGGGAAAAAAAAAAAAATCCCTTTTTTCTTATTTTTCCTGGAATAGCAGCTGCTCTGGATGGGATAAGTGGCATTTTCTCCCCTCTGCCTTGTCCTCAAATCCCATAAAAACAGGCCAGGAAAGTTGCAGGATCCCTGATTTCCACCCTGGCCCAGCTCCTTTGGGGGGTCACAGCCCCATAACTCAAACTGCAGTGATGATCCCAATAAAATTCCCATCTGGGGAGGATTTTCCAGGAATTACTGCCAGCAATAAAACCCTGGCGAGGGGATGATGGGTCCGAGGGGGGAGTGGCTCCATCACCAGCGAAAGTGGCTTTTAAATCAGGTTCTGACCTCCCCTCCCAGCCTGACGAAGTATTTGGGGGCCGCTTGGAAGGGGAATCCCCCAAATCCTGGGGAAAAAGGGAGCGCAGGGAATAATCCTGATGCTGTTGGAGGCTTAAGGGAGGGTTTTCCCTGCCCGTGGCATCTCCACGTTAATTCCCAGTTTTCTCTCAGAGGGAATTGGGTGGCAGCTCACCTGGGAATGCTGGAATTCCCTGGAATGCTGTTTATTCTTTGGGATTTAGCAGCGACAGGGAGCAATTTCTGCCTCTGCACCTTGATTTTCTCACCTCTGCAGGTGCTGAAGGGCAAAGACGCTGAAACGAGGCTGGGGGGAGGATTTGGATTGGGAAAAGAGGGGATCAAGAGGGGTGGGAATTTGGGGGTTCCCACCCTGAATTTAGGAGGCATTTTGGCAGCTCGGGAGTTTGCAAAAGCCTGGGAACACGCCCAGTTTGGGGTTGGTGACTGGGTTAACTGGAGCGGGGCTCAGTCCCTGCTCGGTGAGCTCCAGCTGCCTCTAAACTGGTTTTATCCTCCTTGAGCCGGGCTTTGCTTCTCCAAAAGAGCCACATCCTGCCCCAAATGCCCCTTTCCCGGGGCTGCAAAACCTGCATTTCTTTGCTGGAGATGGAAAAGCAGTTGGGGCTCAACCCAGGCTGGAATTTGGGGGGGCTTTAACCCTAAAGGGAACAGGAAGGAGGGGGGGAAGAAGAGGGATAATAAATACTGGGAAAGTTTGGCAAACTTCAATCCACCTTCCCTGCTGAGCTACCAGCCCCCTCCGAAGGGATCTGTTTGAATTTTAAGGTGTTTGTGACACCCAGCTCTTCTCTTTGCCCTCCCCGGGACATCTCCAATGACTGTTCAAGGCAAGATTTCTCATTTTTAATTATCTCATGGGCAGTGGGGATTTATCCCCCTTCCCAGCGTGGAGGTAAATAACTGCCCCCTGGGAAACCGCCAGGAGGAATTTGGGGGTGGAAGGAGAAATTCTGGGGTACTGGGAGCAATTTGGGAGCGGAAGGAGCAAAAGCAGAGCCTGGTTTTGAGAGGCAAATCCCTTTTTCTCAAGCGCCAGCTCTGCCGAGACTGCAGAGGGGTGACCTGGAGCTTTGCTCGACACCTCAGGAGCTCCCTCCAGCTTTTTTTTCCGGCTGTGCGGGTTAAGCCAAGGCCAGGAACAGCTGGAGCCGGGATTGCGATCTCCTCGTACCCACAAGCACCGCAGCAGCCTCGGGCATCGCCCGGAGCCAGCGCGGCTGAGTTTCAGACACAAACCCCCCCTCCGCGCTCCCTTTGTCTCCTGTTTCTAAAGGAAGCAGGAGCTGATGACCCACCAGGCTGCGGCTTTCGGGATCAAAGCTCAGCTCGGCGGCTCCGGCACGGAGGGAAGCGCTGATGAAACCCTCCAGAAATCCGTGTTCGCTCCGAGTCTTCCCTCCAGGCTCTGCCTCTGGGGAGCTGCTGGGCGAGACACATCAACTGCAGCGTCAGAAAGGAGCGGAGCAGACGGAACGAGCTCTTGTGAAGCCTGAAAGCGAGTCTGGGTTCGGACTTAGCGAAGCTGTCACACGGATTCACTGCGGGAGCCTCGCAGATGGGGATGGGGGGAGCTCCCGGCAATATATCCTGGGTTTTCTCCCCCCATTTTCCAGGAAAAATAAATACCGGGTGCTAATTACAATGAGTGTATTCCAAGCTTGATGAAGTGACTGATGTTGGAGTAGCAGGACGATCCCAACCTCTGCTCCCAAGTGATCCTGCCATGGCTGAGGAGGCTTTGGAGGAGCAGCCTCAGCACCACCTCCCCTGACACCTCAGGGTCACCACTCGGCATTAATCAATTTAGAGCCACCTGACCCCCACTAATTCCCCCTCCCGAGCCGGAAGGGCCTAAACTGGTTTTATTTTTGTGAAGGGCAGCCGCGGGTGCAGAGCAGGGCCAGGAATGAGTTCCCATCCCGTGCCCTGGGGGTTGTTCCTCCTGTTCTCCAGTCCCAGGGAATGAGGCTTTTGCATCCTCGGGGAGGGATGGAGGTGATGGGGGTGACGGTGTTGCCCCTGTTCCCATCGTTTTTTGTGCCTGATCCAGCTGTTTCTCCAGGCCAGGGGCAGGCAAAGCTCTCCTTCGGCTCTTGGCTGAGTGTTCTTGTCCCTCCAGCCCCCCAAGTATCCCAAGGGAGGGATGGAGGTGAGGAGGGTGATGGAGTTGTCCCCATTCCCATCAGTTCTGGTGCCTGATCCAGCTGCTTCTCCCAGGCAGGAGAAGCCGAGCTCCAAAGCTCCTGTTTTGCTCCTGGCCGAGCGCTGGGAACAGTCACCTTGAGTC
>NW_020962738.1:6497-9356 GCF_003031625.1 Empidonax traillii | reverse complement strand
TCAGGGAGTGGGGGGTGGATTCCATGTGAATCAGGGACTGGATCCTGGCTGGATTGCAATAGGATTGAGGATGAGATCCTGAGGGGACTGGGGACAGGATCCCTGCGAGATCAGGGATTCCCAGACCACGGTGGGAAAGAGGTTGGGGGATTGAATCCCAGGGATCCGAGACCAGATCCCAGAGACTGGATCCCAGGTATCAGCAAATGGATCGGGGGGGCCCTCCCTCCTTGGCTCCTCACGGAGATTTTGGGTGGGTTTGGGTTAAATAAAAATTTAAAAAAAAAAGAGGGAAAAGAATTCCAACTCCGGGATTTTGGGACAGAGGGAAACTTGTGCTGCCTGCGGGATGGGCTGGAATTTTCGGGGAAAGGGAAAAAAAAACAGGAAAGGAGGATTAAAACCCACACAAAGGGCGACTGTGCGGCCCCGACTGCGGCCACGGATGGGCCCCCCCTGCCCCTCCATCCCAAAGGGGATTGGGATCCCTCCCCCCCTGCAATCCCCTGGAAACGGCCCCTGGAATGAGCCCCCCCTGACTCCAGGGGGGTGTCCCAGCCCAGCATTCCCAGTTCCCCCAGCATTCCCAGTTCCCCCAGCATTCCAGGAGAGAGGGAGCCGGGGAGGCCGCGGGGCTTTAATAATTTAATGAGTTCATTAATTACACCGATGGGCATCCTGCCCATCCCGAATCCCCCCGGGATAAACGCGGCTCCGGGACCTTCAGTCCCTGCTTTTCCCAGGAGAGGGCGGAATTTGGGAAAGGAGTTCCCAAAAACCCTTCCAAGGGATGTTCCTGCTCTCCCGGGGATGGATCCAAGGACATCCCGCCTCTGGAATTAAAGAATTCCCAGCTCCCAGCGCGGTTTGGTAACCGGACATCACAGCTGGGTCAGGGCCACGGGAGCGCAACCCGGCGTCACAAAATCCAGGGAAAACGGGAGCAGGGAATCCCAGCCCCGCCCCCGGTATCCCAAATACCGCCCCGGAGCGGGATATCTGGGAGAGGCAGGGCAGCCTGGGCGGCTCCAGGCACAGGGAGGGAGGTGGATCCGCAGGATTCGGCTCCTCCCCAGTGGCCGGGAAGCACCAGGGATGCTGAGTCCCCCCTCTGCTGGGAATGTGGGAATGCTGGGAGTCACCCCCCTGCCCCCAGCTCAGTCCCTCCTTCCCTCTGGTATGGAGGAGAAGGTGCAGGAAGGCAAATTCCTGCCTGGACTTCACCCCAAATCCATGGATTTGCTAAGCCTGACGCCCACGCGCCTCCAAAGTCCTTCCCGTTCCCCTCTCCCCGTCCCTCGGATTTCTTAAAAAGCAGGAAAATTGTCCCAGTGGGGGTGGGATCAACCAGCTGGCACTGAGGATCATCCCAGTCCCACACAAGGAATCCGCTGAGGGAGCCCTTGGCGATCCAGCTGTTCCAGCCCCAAACATTCCCCCTGGGAACGGCCGGAAAAGTCGACAGGAAGGGGCAAATTTCGGGACGTGGCTCCAGGAACGACGGGAACGTGACGGGCTCCAGGGATTTCCCAGCCAGTCCCAGGGGAAGCTCCCGGCACGGCTACGGCTTCAGCTTGAGCCAGGGGTGGAGGATGGTGAGGATGGAGAGCACGGACGAGGCCAGGCCGCACAGCCCCACCAAGGCCGGGCCGCTCCGCCACAGCCCCAGCCTGTCCAGCGGGATCACCAGGTCGCAGGCGTTCCTCAGCAGGTCCAGCAGCAGCGGGGGGTTGTCCCGGAGCACCCGCAGCAGCAGCCGGAGCTGGAGCTGCAGCCGCAGCCGGAGCCGCTGGATCCCCCCAGCCCCGTCGGGCTGGGGCTGGGGCAGCTTCTCCGGGCTCTTCCCGCGCCTCCCGGCCCCCTCGGCGCGCTCCAGCAGCACCCGCAGCTCGTAGGCGTCCCGGCTCAGGTTCACCACCAGGGCAAACAGGTAATACCTGGGGGGGACAATGGGACAGGGGGGGACAGTGGGAACGCCAGCAGGAGACTCCGGCCGCTCCGAATGGAATGGCTGAAGCTGCTCTGCCCCCAGGGAATCCCAACCCTTGCTCTGCCAAGGGAATCCCCCACCCCCTGCTCTGCCAAGGGAATCCCCCATCCCCTGCTCTGCCAAGGGAATCCCACCCCCTGCTCTGCCAAGGGAATCCCCCACCCCCTGCTCTGCCAAGGGAATCCCATCCCCTGTTCTGCCAAGGGAATCCCAACTCCTGCTCTGCCAAGGGAATCCCAAACCCTTTGAGAATCCCATCCCCTTTGAGAATCCCATCCCCAGCTCCCCCCAGGGAATCCCATCCCCTGCTCTGCCAAGGGAATCCCCCATCCCCTGCTCTGCCAAGGGAATCCCAACCCCTGCTCTGCCCCCAGGGAATCCCATCCCCTTTGAGAATCCCACCCCCTGCTCTGCCAAGGGAATCCCACCTCCTGCTCTCCCCAGGGAATCCCATCCCCTCTGAGAATCCCATCCCCTCTGAGAATCCTATTCCCTGCTCTCCCACGGGAATCCCATCCCCTCTGAAAATCCCACTCCCTGCTCCCCCCAGGGAATCCCATCCCCTTTGAGAATCCCACCCCCTGCTCTCCCCAGGGAATCCCCCATCCCCCTGACAGGCCTGGGAAGGCTTTTCCACCCTCTCCATTCCCCCAGCTCACCTGAAGGACCTCTGGCTCCACTTGTGCGTGTCGAGGCCGGGCAGGACCCCGCTCTTGCCGGCCCACAGGACGTTGTCGCAGGCGAGGAACAGGGCGCGGTTCAGGTGGGACAGGGTGAGGCAGAACCTCAGCACGGGGTCAGGGAGGTGCAGTGAGCGCTGGGCCCCCCCCAGCGCCTCGGCCGAGCCCCCCAGGCGCAGCACTGGGGGA
>NW_020962738.1:0-1626 GCF_003031625.1 Empidonax traillii | reverse complement strand
GGGTTGGTTGGGGCTCGTCCTTCCAACTCCTTCCCGGGATTGGGCAGGGAATGCAGGGCTTTGGATTCGCCCCAAGTCCTCTTCTCCAGGACTGAAAGACTTTGGAAGTCAAATCACCGGATCGTGGGGGGCGTGGGATGGGTTTGGGGTGGTGGGGGGTGCCGGGAGGGCGCTGATGGTGTCGGCGTGTGCCAGTTCTGCCCCACCAAGGCCGAGGCGCGGCGCAGCGCGGCCAAGATCGCGCTGATGAACTCCGTGTTCAACGAGCACCCCTCGCGCCGCATCACCGACGACTTCATCGAGAAGAGCGTCTCCGAGGCCCTGGCGTCCTTCAACGTGAGGAGGGGGCACGGGGGGGGAAGGAAGAAAACTTGGGAAAACCCCAGGAAAAGGAGCTCAAAGAGGGGTTTGGGGATTGTTCCCGGGTCTGGGCGTGTTTGAGTTCCCCCTTCTCCTGCTCAAACATCCAGGGTGGGATGGGGAGGGCAAGGTGTGGGATCTCCCGGCCCTTCCCTGGCTGGGTTGTCACATCCAGTGGTTTCCCTGACACTGGAGGTTTTTCCAGGAATTTCTGTCACCGGGAGCTTCGCGCTCTCCCTTTCCTGCCCTGGTTATCCCGGAGGGAATTCTCGCTGTGTCACCTCCGTGGTCCCCTCACCCCTCCCCGGGGTGTTGTTGAGAGCTTTGGAATTGCTGTGGGAAAAATCCCATTCCCTGGGGTATTTCCCAGGGATTCCTTGCTCCAGGAGAGCCCCCTTTATCCAGGTGCTGTCCCAGGTTTATCCAGGTGCTGTCCCAGGTTTATCCAAGGAGAGCTGGAGTGGCCGGTGCCTCCTGGGCGAGGCTGGACCGGTGGGATAAGGATGTCACACCTCAGCCTCGTGCTGGCTCCAAGCTCTCCTGGATCCCACTGGGAATTCCTGGAGCAGGGATAGTGTGGTGGGAAGTGTCACTGGCGGGAATGGCAGCTCCAGCCTGGAATGTCTCCGCAGGGCAACCGGGAGGAGGCGGATAATCCCAACACCGGGATCGGGGCCTTCCGCTTCATGCTGGAGTCCAACAAGGGAAAATCCATGCTGGAGTTCCAGGTACTGTTCCCAGTTTTTCCAGGTGTTGTTCCTATCCTCTCCAGGTCCTGTTCCTAACTTCATTAAGGGGTGGTTGGTTTGATCTTCCAGCTGTGGTTTTTTTTAGTGTTTTCTGTGGAAAATGAATCTGGGGTTTCCCTGCAGTTGGACTCGAGGCGCTTCCAGGTGCTTCCAGTCCTTGGAATTGCCTTTCCCTCCTTGCTGAATCCTTGTGGATTCCTCAGATCCCGCTGGAATGTGGCTGGGGGAAAGCATCTGGGCAACCTTGCTGAAGGATGGATATTCCCAGCTCCAGCTGGCTTTGGGAAGCCTGACAGGTCCCAGTTCTGAAGCAGGATGCCTGTGTGTCCTGGAGGGAGAAATGGCTGGAAAACCTGGAGTTGCCCCCAGTGCTTCAGCTCGGAGAGGCTTATCCCAGACTGCCCAGGGCACAGGGAGCGTTGTAACCCAGATTATCCAGGGAATTTTGCCCCAGTGCCCCGCTCCTGGTGGTGAATCCACAGCCCGGGAAGCTGCCCCATCTCTGGAAGTCCCTCCC
>NW_020962737.1:8105-9185 GCF_003031625.1 Empidonax traillii | reverse complement strand
TAGACCCGCTCCCATGTTTAACACCTCAGGCAAAACCACCCTGTTAACACCTTTCCCAACCTTCCCCAGCCTTTCCCAAAGCCCAGATGTGGAAAGAACAAGTGCCCTTGTCCCTGGCTGTGCTGCTGTGCTGGGAGTCTCTTCCCTCCAGCTCTGCACACAGGCACTGCCCCTGCAGCTCCAGAGAAGGGCTGAAGAACCATCTTCAACACAGAAATCAGGGCAGGTGTATCAGGGATTGTTGATATTTTTTGGTCTGTGTTTGGCCCAGTGCAAGGGGAATCCCCACGTTCTCCCACATGGCTGAGGGGGGGCACTCACAGAACGGGGGAGGGACCGAGGGCCTCTGGCTGGGCGGTGCTGCCACACCGGCCCAGGGAGACGTCCCCGGCTCAGTGGATAAAAATGCAGGTGGCTCGTGCTCGGGGCTCTCAAGCTTCACAGGAAGGACAACGTTGCCTTCTGCGGGGACACCGCTGTCTTTGTGAGCCTGCTGACCCTCCGAGGATGCAGCCTCTGCTGGGGGGAATTCTGGTTATCCTGGGGTCGGTGAGACAACCTCGTAAAACACACCTGAGTGAGTGGGGGTTTCCCTGAGGGCTCAGTTCACTCCTCTACTTTCCTGTCTCTCGGGTTCCTGTTTACTTGGCCACTTTTGTAATAAATATTTGGTTTATTGTTGAGCTTTCAGTAGTGTCTTGGTTTTCAATCTCAGCATCCTTTTGAACTCATGTTACACCATGCCACAGGTGCCATTGCTGATCACCGGGGTTTTCCTTGGATGGGGCCATCAAAGGTAGGAGTGGCTGGAGAGAGGGCAGGGAGGGGGGTCAGGCCGGTGGGATGGTGCCGGCGGGCCGTAAGCCCGGAGCCAGCAAGGCCTGGGGCCAGCAGGGTGTCAGGAGAGGACTGGGAGCCCCCAGGGAGGAGGAAAGCTGGGCAGGCCCCAAGGCTCCTGGGCCTCTCCCTCGCCAGCCCTTTGCCCAAGGCCCCGAGGCAGAGGTGGGCTCAGCCCCTGGGCAGGAATGGGGCACAGGCTGAGCCCCAGGGACACCAGACACAGGAGGCCTGAGCTCTTCT
>NW_020962737.1:0-2870 GCF_003031625.1 Empidonax traillii | reverse complement strand
AAGGTTAGGGTTAGGGTTAGGGTTAGGGTTAGGGTTTAGGGTTAGGGTTAGGGTTAGGGTTAGGGTTAGGGTTTAGGGTAAGGGTTAGGGACTCTGACAATTTCTGCGCAGGGGTTCTAACACCAAAGAAATGCATTTCCACCCAGGAAACAAAGCCCTTCCCCTCCATCTCTCCTGTACTATATGTGAACCACTCTTGGCACTCCAGGCACAAAGAGATCTTCTTGTGCTGGCACCTTTTGTCTGGGAGGAATGTTCATTCTTATTCCATTTGGGGGATCAGACTTGTGGAGTGCTGAGCTGAAAAGGACACACTATGGACAAACCATACTAACTGGCCTCAGTTAGGCCTGCCCCTGACATAGTCAGAAGCCTCTTTGCAGGCAGTGGAAAGATACAGGAGCAGTGATACCAGACTGCAGGAATGTAAACAAAGAGAAACCTGGGACAAAAACAAGGAGGAGTTTTAGGAGAAAAAACAATGTCTTCATATCACATGGACACCTGTGTGCAGCCAATAGGCAGTGCGTCAGTAATGCACGCTCGGTTCGTGGGTTACAGCAAATAACCAATAGTGTGAAAGTGATCACGCCCCGGGGGGCAGTGAAAGTGTATAAGAGGTTGGGTTATGTAAATAAAGCGGAACATTTGTGTAAATCATCCTGATTTGTGTGCAGTTTGTTCTGGAAGCTCCTCCTCCAACATCCACGTTATATCACAGCTGTCCCTTTGTTGTCACCAGTACCCTGTGACGTCACTTGTCCCCAGTGATGTCACTGATGTCCCTGTGATGACACCTCTGTCCCCTGTGTTGTATCCCCTGTGTCCTTTGATGTCACCAATAGCCCTGTGACATCACGGCTGTCCCTTTGTGGTCACCAATCCCCTGTGACATCACTGGTCCCCAATGATGTCACTGCTGTCCCTGTGATGTCACCAGTGTCACCGATGATGTCACTGGTGTCTCTGAGATGTCACCCCTGGCCTTGTGAAGTCACCGATGTCCCCAGTGACGTCACTGATGTCCTTGGGAGATCACGGCTGCCCCTTTGTTTTCACCAGTCTTCTGTGATGTCACTGGTCCACAATGATGTCACTGCTGTCCCTGTAATGTCACCACCATCCCCTGTGATGTCACCAATGTCCCCCGTGATATCACTGGTGTCTCTGTGTTGTTATCCAGGTCCCCTGTGATGTCATCGATGTCCCTGTCACCAGGCCCCACTGATATTTCTGGTCCTCAATGATGCCATTGTTGTCTGTGTGATGTCACCACTGTCCTAACGGTAACACCATGTCCCTGTGATGTCACTGATGTCCCTCTGACATCACAGCTTTCGCTTTGATGGCAACAATTGCCTGTGATTTCACAGGTTCCTCTATGATGTCACCACTGCCCCCTATGATGTCATCAATGTCCCCGGTGATATCACTGGTGTCTCTGTGTTGTCACCTCCACCCTCTGTGATGTCACCGATGTCCCAGTGACATCACAGTTTTTCATTGCTGTAAGCAGTCCCCTCTGATGTCACTGATCAACAATGATGTCACTACTTTCCTGGTGATATCACCACTGTCCCCAGCAGTGCCACCATGTCCCTGTGATGTCACCAGATCCCTTTGATGTCACCAAAGTCCTTGTGACAACACTGCTGTCCCTCTGTTGTCACTCTGATGTCACTGATCCCCAGTGATGTCCCTGTTGTCTCTGTGATGTCACCCCTTTCTTTGTGAAATCACCGATAACCCCAGTGATGTCACCCATGTCACCGGAATGTCATCACTATCCCCTGTGATGTCACCAGTGTCACCGATAATGTCACCGGTGTCTCTAATGTCACCCCTGGCCTTGTGATATCATCGATGTCCCCTGTGATATCACAGATGTCCCTGTTGGTGTCACTGGTGTCTCTGTGGTGTCATCACTGTCCCCTGTGATGTCAACAATGTCCCCAGTGATGCCACTTCTTTCTCTGTGATGTCACCATTGTCCCCGGTGGTGACACCAGATGACTGTGATGTCACTGATTTCCCTGTGACATCACAGCCATCCCCTTGTTTTAACCAGCCCCCTGTGATGTCACTGGTCTCCAATGATGTCACTGCTGTCCCTGTGTTGTCACCACTGTGCTCAGCGGTGGCATCTTGTCCCTGTGATGTCACCGATATCCTTGTGATGTCACCAGACCACTGTGATGTCACCAATATCCCTGTTATATCACGGCTGTCTCTTTGTTGTCACCAGTCCCCTGTGATGTCACTGGCCCCCAATGATGTCACCCATGTCCCTGTGATGTCACCACTGTCCCCTGTGATGCCACCAATATCCCCAGTGCTGTCACTGATGTGGTCAATGATTAGGTGCTACTAATCTCTTTTGCCCCCTTTACTTTGTGTCCAAATCCTTTGCACCCTGACCCTTTTGCATCCCAAGGCTCTGTAGAAATCATTCCCTGTCATAGAAAAATTATATTTTTGTGACTTCCACTTTAAAATCTTCCTCCTCAGCTAAACTACAAAACAACTCCAATTAGCTGTAGGAATCTTGAAAACATAAAGACAATTAAAAGAAGGGAAATAATTTGTTTTTCTGCATTTTAATGAGCCCCACAGTGTGTTTAGAGACAAGTCCATCATCCTGAGGTACTGAGAGAAGATTGAAGAAGCTGCCCAAGAAGTCAGAAGCCAAACTGCCAGTCCCTTGAAGCATTGCTGGGCCCCACTGAGGGCAGGCACTGCCAAAGCCTCCCCAGGGACTCCTGAGAGCAGATCCTTGCAGGCCAGGAGTGCAGGCAGACAAAGGAAAGTGTCTTGTGGTGGCCTGAGGGGCAGAGGCAGCTGCCAGAGCCAAGGGCACAAAGGCCTGGGTG
>NW_020962736.1:6522-9395 GCF_003031625.1 Empidonax traillii | reverse complement strand
GATGAACCGGAACCAAGTCCCCGGGAGCCGGGAAGGGCACAGTGGGAAGCTGAGATTGACTGAGGCAGCTCCAGCCGTTCCGGGGCTTTGGGAATGGTTATGAAATTCATTCCCTCGGCTTCCTGCAAGGATTTGGGATGCTTCAGCCTCCTGCCATCGGAAAATAATTTCCCCCAAAAGCTCCTGAGCCACCGGGGTTTGGGGCTGTGTCAGGAATCAGGCGGTTGGGAGGGAATGGGCTCGGGAGCTGGAATTACATCCCTGTTAAATTGTCAGCGCAGTCCCTGGGCTCTCGTGGAGAACTGGAAGCTCAATTAGCTGCAGTGTTCATAAGGACAGTTCTGTATCCATCACGGGTCAAGAGGCCACTCCCGATAGTCACCAAATCATGGAATTATTTACATTAGAAAAGACCCTGAAGATCCAACGGTTGCCCCGGAATTGCCGAGGCCGCCACTAAACCACGTCCCCAAGTGCCACATCCACACGGCTTTTAAACCCCTCCAGGGGCAGTGAGTCCACCAGTGCCCTTGGAATCCCGTGCCAGGGCTGGACAACCCTTTCAGGGAAGAAAATTTTCCCAATATCCAAAATAAACCTCGTCTGGTGCAACTTGAGGCCGTTTCCTCTGGTCCTGTCCCTTGTTCCTGGGAGGATGAGGGACGGGTCTGGTTTGGGAACCACCAGCTCAGGACCAGGGAGATGAGAAAATGAGAGCTCTAGTGGTAGCAGTGAGTGGAAATCCCCAAATTCCATAATCCCACCTCTCCAACAGGAAACAGCCAAATTTCTTTGGATCCTGCTTTTGTGTCCAGCTCTTCCTGCCTGGTGAGTCTCCACTGACATCAATTAGAGCCATAGATCAATTAAGCATTAACGGGAAGGGAAGATAAATGACTCACACGGGCAATCCCAGGGTCTGGAAGGGAAAATTCCCTGGTGTTGGTTCACGTGGATCCTCCCGTTTTTCCAGCCATGGGATGAGGCTGAAACATCCCTTAGATCCCTTTCAGATGTTTCACTGAGGTTGCACAAGGAGACCTCCCGGATTCCTTCTCTCCTCTCCAGCTCCTTCCCAGCGACTTTTTGGCTTGGGAAAAGCTTTGGGAAGTGGAAAGAGGATGACCCCATTCCCGCTTTTCCTACCCTAAAAGGCGAGGTTTTGGGGGATGTGCATCCACACCGGCTCTTCCCAGTGAAAGCCCAGACAAGGGAGTGTGTGTGTGTGTGGATTTTCATGTGGATTTTCATGTGGATATTTGGCTTTTACCAGCCCTTTCCCGGCTGGAATGAGTCTGTTGCACGTTTGGATTTGCCCTTCCGTTTGGAAGATTGGGTGGGGAAGGTCAGTGAAGGGGATAAAGGAAACGAAATCCCACTGGGAACTCCACTTCCAGCGCAGATCTCGGTGCTGAGCTGCCTTTTCCCACCTCATGGAATCATCAGTGCTCTGTGCCTGAGCCCCCCGAGCTCAGGGAAGGATGGGAACAGCCTCTTCTGAAGCTTCTGGGGGGACAAATTTTCTGCCTCACGGGACGCCCTAACTCAGCTGCCTCATTTTCATCTTGTCTGGTGTCACCCACTCCCGAGCTGAAGCAGTTTCTGACCATCCTTTCCTATGGCAGATCCCAAATTTGGCTCTAAATCTATTCCCAAGATCCAGGGCGGGGGTAAAAACCTCCCTGATGTTTAATAATTCCCCTCATTTGGCTCCTCATCTCCCTTGTTCGGGGGCACCTGCACCGTTCATTTGTCACCCTCCAAGCGTGGAAAGACAATGAAAGGAAAATCCTGCCCTTGCCGTGGCAGCTCCTGCCTCTCCTCCTGCTCCAGCCTCGCTTTTCCATCCCTTTAAACCCTTCGTGAACACGCAGAAACTCTTCCTTCCCCTCCACACTCCTCCTCCTCCTCCTCCTCCTCCTCTCTCCCCCTCCAGCCGCTCGAGGAATTCAAACCCTCTTCCTATTAGGAAGAAAAAAAAAAGGGGGGGTTGTTATCAGGTTGAAAGGGAAAGCGGAGGACGGGGTTAGAGGGGTTTAAATTGGAGTTTTATGGATATTTCTCCCTCCTTTTTGCGAGCGCATTAAACTTTTTTTCCTTCGTTAAAAAGCCGGAGAGGACGGGAACGGGAAAGGAGAGGGGAGAAGGGAAAGAGAAGGTGGAGAAGGGGAGGGATGGAAAAAAAAAGCCCTCAGATATTCATGTGTGACACAGCTCAGGGAGGTGAGACGTGAGGCTGATTTGCTTAATGCTGACAGGTCTTTCTTCTTATTGGAAAGAAAACACAGCGGGGATCCTAAAATGTGCCGTGGAAAGGTCCGTGGCAGGAGCAATTCCAATCTTGCCGGTGACGCTGCCGGGGCCAGACACATCGTAGGGGGGTCGGGGGGATAAAAAATAACACACCAAGTTCTCCTCTAGACTCCCATTAACCCTCTGCCTCGGGGGGAATGTTGAGCCTAAAGAGGTTACAAAAGCGCCCGGAGCTCTGGAATGTGGGTTTTAAGGAGGAATAAGGGGGGTGTATCCATGGGTATTCCAGCCCGACCGAACCAGCGAGGCAGGGAAAAAAAAATGGGAGAAAAGGGGGGAAAAAAAGAGGGGGAAAAAAGGTGTGGTAAAGCAAGGAGGGGTGGGGAGGGGAGAGAGAGAGAGAAAGGAAAGACAAAGAGAGGGAAGGAGCGGGAAAGCAGAGACATAACCAGGAGATAAAGGATGGAGGATGAGCCTCCTGTCGGTCATTGGTGTCTCCCAGGGAGGGAGGTGAGATTCCTTGTGGGAATCACTCCTGGGGGAGCCCGGCTGTGCCACCTGTCTCCTCAGGGATGGCTCGTCCTGGGGGGATTTTTATCCCTCTTTTTTTTTTTTTTTTT
>NW_020962736.1:0-2661 GCF_003031625.1 Empidonax traillii | reverse complement strand
CCCTGCTGGTTCCCACAGCCCGAGTCCATCCCTTCCCACCTGCCAACATTCCACACTCAGAGGGACGTTCCTACAACGGATCCCGTGATCTTCCCTTCACACTGACCAGTTCTGGGGTGGGGTGGGGGTGTCCCCACCACACATCCCCATCCATGTCCTTGTTTCCATGGGAAAGGCAGCTCTGGAGAGCCCTCATTGTCTCCGTAGAGATCTTCTTCTCTCATCCTCTGGCCAGATTAACTCCTTGGAAAAAGGCTCCTTGTCCTTCCCAGGATTTTTTGCCAAGCTCCTGTTTCCCTTCTGGGAAAGCTGATTTTTTTTTTTTTCCTGCATGTGGGATAGTGAAAAGCTTCCAAAATGTGGGGTTTTTTTTTCCCTGGGATCATCCAAGACTCCGGTGTCCTGATCCCAGTTTGACCATGGATCTGTCCCATCCTGGTTCTCCACCATCTCTGACAGACAGAAATGAGGTTAAAGGAGAAACTCTCAGGAAAAAAAAAAAAAATCTTTCCCTAAAAGTTATTTTCTATATTAGGTCCACTTTGTCCCCCTGGAGCTCTTCCTGGGGGAATTTCACCTGGGAAAAAAAATAACAAAAAACATGAGGAAGACGAAGGGAGGGACAGAGAGTTTCTCCAGAGCAGAATTAAATCCCGGAGCAGACTTGGAGTCGTGATTCCCCCTGGGCTGCCCAGCCCTCATCTCCCCACGGGGTTTGGCCAGAGGGGGGGATGACATTCCATCAGCCCTTGCCGGCTTTTTCCCAGTCTCCCCAGTTTCACAGCGGGAAGACTGGGAGGGAAAAGGTGACTTTGCTGAACAACCCGATTCCCTTGGGAATCAGCGTTCCCTTGGGAATCCCGGCAAGCACGGAAGCCCAACGTGCCTTCCCTGGCACCAGCGGGCACCGAACCAGCTCGGAAGGACTCGATCCCTCCTCTCTCCTGCTTCCATCCCACTTCCCCGCAGAGAGATCAAGGAAACTCCCCCTTGCAGTGGAATCTGAGTCCTTGGTGTCCTCTTGATCCCCCCTCTTGGGATCGGGAGCTTCTGGTCAGTCCTGTGCCAAGGGGAGGGTGATGCCCCTCTCGGCTCAATCCTTTCTCCTCTTCCTCCTCCTCCTGCCGGGAAGAGCAGAGTCCTGCGTGGAGACGAGCTCTGCTCCTCTCTCCTTCCCCTCCCTTTCCCTCCTCCCCTCCCCATCGCTCCAGTTGTTTCATCCTTTGAGAACTCTCCGCTTCTCCCCGTGGGACCCACTTGAAAAAACACCGAGGGAGGGGGGGAACAAGGCGAGAGGGGGGGAGTTGGAGACAAGGCAAGAAAACCCCATTGTCTTGTCAAAGGGAATAAGTGAGAAGTTGCAAGTGTCTCTCTGCAGGTTTTGGCTCCCGCGTGTTCTCCTTTCAAACCCCGGCAGCCTCGGGGGCTGTCACCGCTCCTTCATCTCCACGGATCGACCCCAACCCGCCTTCCCCCCCCTTCCCTTCCCTTCCCGACACCGCCGAGCTCAGGTGTTTTTTTTTCGCGGCCGCCCCGCCGGCTTGATCCTCCTGACAGGTCTCTTCTCCCTCCTCTCCCCTCTCTCAGCGGGGCTCGCCGTGTGCCTCCCTCCCACCTTCCCCTTCCCCTCCCTTCCCGTCGCTTTTCCCAATTTTCCTGCTTCTCCCGGGAGCGCCGCCGAGGTGCCGCGACTTGACGAGGCCACACGCGGCGGAGCCGGGCCCAATTAAACCCCTCCTCGAGAGCAGCCTTAGTCAGGAGCAGCTTCGTTTAGAGGGAAGGAGAGAGAGAGAGAGAGAGAGCAAAAGAGAGATCGGAGCTGTCGGAATATTAACGAGCTCTGCCCGTGGCGCGGGATCCAGCGGCGGCACGGAGGGAACGCGGAGCTGATGTGGGGTTGGAGGGGGGTGTTTCCAGACCGGAATGGTGCCCTGGGTAAGAGTTTTCCAGGGTTGGAGAGGATGGTGTGTGACTGGTGCTGGTTAAAACCAGGTTATTGCGGCCAGGATGGATGGATTTGGAGTGTGGGACCAGCGTGGATGTGGGACCACCGTCTCTCAGGGTGGAGCTGTCCCCTGGCAGAAGAGATTCTCAAGGTGCGGGAGCGTCACTCTCCCACCCCCTTTTCCTCATCCCTGCAGCCGGGAGGGGATTTTTTGGGACAATCAGCAGCAGCAGAGGGGTTGTGTGGCCTCCCAGTGACACCAAGGATTGGCCTCAAAGCCAATTAAAGCCTCCAAGAGGTGGGTCTGGAAGGATCGTGGAATCACGGAATGGTTTGGGTTGGAAGGGATTTAAAGCCCAACCCTGTGCCACGGGCAGGGACACTTCCCACTAGCCCAGGTTGCTCCAAGCCCCGTCCAATCTGGCCTTGGGAACTCCCGGGGATGGGGCAGCCACAGATTCTCTGGGAAATCAATTCCAGCCCCTCACCACTCGCTAAGGGAAGAATTTCTTCCCAATATCCCATCTGAGTGTACCCCCTTGAACTTGTCACCTTCTTATCTCCAGTTTAATCCTGGAAGTGCCAATCCCTGTGGATGTTCTTGCACCCACATGGGAAAGGAAGGGAAAAGGGAAGGGAAAAGGGAAGGGAAAAGGGAAGGGAAAAGGGAAGGGAAGGTTTGGGAAGGGAAGGTTTGGGAAGGGAAGGTTTGGGAA
>NW_020962735.1:0-2534 GCF_003031625.1 Empidonax traillii | reverse complement strand
CAAACCCCAAATCCCAAATCCCAAATTTTAAATCCCAAATCCCAAAACCCCAATCCCAAATCTCAGATCTTAAATCCCCAAAGCCCAAATCCCAATTCCCAAATTGCAAATCCAAAATCTTAAATCCCAAATTTTAAATCCCAAATCCCAAATTTTAAATCCCCAAATCCTAAATCCTAAAAATCCCAAATCCCAAAACCTAAATCTTAAATCCCAAACCCCAAATCCCAAATTTTTAATTCCAAATCCTAAATCCCATATCCCAAACCTCAAATTCCAAATCCCAAATCTTAAATCCCAAATCTTATTCCAAATCCTAAATCTTAAATCCTAAATCCCAAATCCCAAACCCCAAATCCTAAAAATCCCAAATCCCAAATCCTAAAAATCCCAAATCCCAAATCCCAAATCTTAAATCCCAAATCCCAAATCTCAAATCCCAAACCCCAAATCCTAAAAATCCCAAATCCCAAATCCTAAAAATCCCAAATCCCAAAATCCCAAATCCCAAATTGCAAATCCTAAATCTTAAATCCCAAATCCCAAATCCCGAATCTTATTCCCAAATCCCAAATCTCAAATCCTAAAAATCCCAAATCCCAAAACCTAAATCTTAAATCCCAAACCCCAAATCCCAAATTTTAAATTCCAAATCCTAAATCCCAATTCCCAAATCCAAAGCCCCAAATCCCAAATTCCAAATCCCAATTCCCAAACCCCAAACCCCAAATCCCAAATCTCAAATCCCTAATCCCAATTCCCAAATCCCAAATCCTCAATCCCAAATCCTAAAAATCCCAAATCCCAAATCCCAAATCAAATCTCAAAACCCAAATCCCAAATCTCAAATCCCAAATCCCAAATTTTAAATTCCAAACCCCAAATCCCAAATCCCAAATCCTGAAACTCAAATCCCAAATCCCAAATTTTAAATCCCAAATCCCAAATCCCAAAAATCCCCAAAATCCCAAATCCCAAATCCCATATTCCAAATCCCCAAAAATCCCAATTCTTGAATCCCAAATTCCAAATCCCAATTCCCAAATCTCAAATCCCAAACCTCAAATCCCAAATCCCAAATCCCAAATCTTAAATCCCAAATCTTATTCCAAATCCCAAATCTTAAATCCCAAATCCCAAATTTTAAATCCCAAATCCCAAATCTCAAATCCTAAATCCCAATTCCCAAATCCCAAATCCCAAATCCCAAATCCCAATTCCCAAATCCCAAAATCCCAAATCCCGAATCTTATTCCCAAATCCCAAATATTAAATCCCAAATTCCAATTCCCAAATCCCAAATCAAAATCCCAAATCTTAAATCCCAAAATCCCAAATCCCAAATCCTAAAAACCCCAAATCCCAAATTCCAAATCCCAATTCCCAAATCTTAAATCCCAAATCCCAAATCTTAAATCCCGAATCCCAAATCCCAAATCCCAAATCCAAAATCTTAAATCCCAAATTCCAAATCCCAAACCCCAAATCCCAAATCTTATTCCCAAATCTCAAATCCCAAATCCCAAATTTTAAATCCCACATCATAAATTCCAAATCCTAAATCTTAAATCCCAAACCCCAAATCCCAAATCCCAAATTTTAAATCCCAAATCCCAAAACCCCAATCCCAAATCTCAGATCTTAAATCCCCAAATCCCAAATCCCAATTCCCAAATTGCAAATCCAAAATCTTAAATCCCAAATTTTAAATCCCCAAATCCTAAATCCTAAAAATCCCAAATCCCAAAACCTAAACCTTAAATCCCAAACCCCAAATCTTAAACCCCAAATTCCAAATCCCAATTCCCAAATCTCGAATCCTCAATCCCAAATCCTAAAAATCCCAAATCCCAAATCCCAAATCAAATCTCAAAACCCAAATCCCAAATCCCAAATCTCAAATCCCAAATTTTAAATTCCAAACCCCAAATCCCAAATCCTAAAACTCAGATCCCAAATCCAAAATTTTAAATCCCAAATCCCAAAAATCCCCCAAATCCCAAATCCCAAAAATCCCCCAAAATCCCAAATCTTGAATCCCAAATTCCAAATCCCAATTCCCAAATCTTATTCCCAAATCCCAGGTCCCAAATCCCAAATCCCAAATTCTAAATCCCAAATCCCAATTTTTTTCCCCCCATTCCCAATTTTTTTCCTCCCATTCCCAATATTTTCCCCCATTCCCAATTTTCTTCCCCCATTCCCAAATTTTTTTGTTTATTCCCAATTTTTTTCCCTCCATTCCCAATTTTTTCCCCCATTCCCAGTTTTTTGTTTATTCCAAATTTTTTTCATTTATTCCCAATTTTTTTTTATTTATTCCCAATTTTTCTTGTTTATTCCCAATTTTTCCCCTCCATTCCCAATTTTTTCTTGTTTATTCCAAATTTTTCTTGTTTATTCCCAATTTTTTCATTTATTCCCAATTTTTTTCATTTGTTCCCAATTTTTTCTTTATTCCCAAATTTTTTCATTTATTCCCAATTTTTTTTGTTTATACCCAATATTTTTTCATTTATTCCCAATTTTTTTGT
>NW_020962734.1:8185-10378 GCF_003031625.1 Empidonax traillii | reverse complement strand
TGTTGGAGTTGTGATCCAGCTGAGCACAAAGGGCTCAGAGCCCCAGCCGGAGGGGCTGCCTTTGGGATCTGCCTGCAGCTGGTATCTCTGCTTTCAAGACAGCATGTTGCATTTTGTGTCTTTCAGGGAGCATTGTGAGCGATGGAGATCCACTGAAGAAATACACAGGATGGGAAAATATTGGCCAAGGGTGAGTGCAACCACACTGGCTTCCACAAAGCCAGGGGCCAGGGATTTTGCTGGTGCCACACTCAAGCGTGAAGTCGGGCAGGCTCCCAGCGTGCTCAGACACGGGGCTAAGGGTCTCCCGTCTCTCAGGGCTGATCAGAATTTCTTCACTGCTCTTCTGTTTCCAGGGGTTTTGGAACCGTGTCTAGAGCATTCGATGCTGTCACAGGAGGAGAGGTCAGTGCCAACAACCCCCCAGATTTTGCAGCTCTTGAGTGCTCTCCTCTGCGGTGTGATCTGTGGCTGGAGCCCTGGCGCGCCAGACTTTGCTGCCAAGGCTGTTCTCCTGAAGCCCAGGCTAGAGGCAGCCTGCAAAATGCATTTGGGGCAGACTTTGTTGTTCTTCACTACCTGAAAGAATGCAAGGAGAGCAGCGTTATCTTGCAGAGAAGGACACGCCAGCGTGGTCTTGTCTGATAAAGGGGCATTGACTGGCTGATGGCGACTGCTGTCATTCAGGCCCAATTTGTCTCCATCCCAGGTTCAGAAAGAGAAGATTTAGCTTCTTTTTCACCAGGGTTTTCATCTTGAATATCGAAAGCAAAAGCTAATGAAGGAGAGATCACGTTTGCAACGCAGTTTTGGCTTTCAGTCCTAGTTAAGTTGCTTGGCACACAACAATGAGAAGACTTTTCCCAAGAGCAAAGATCTCTCCTGAGCAGTGCCATCCTGGTTTGGTCCGGTGTCCTTTACAGCCCATCACAGAGATGCTCTTTATAATAAGCAGATACGGCAGTGTCTTAGAGAGTCCCTCTGCTCTTTGGGGTTCCAGCCCCACATTCCTGAATTCCCATTTCTGGCTGTCAGCGAACACATCAGAATCTTTGTGGTAGTTCCTTATCCCCTGGCAGTGCTGTGCTTGGGAACTGTGCCTAGAGAGAGGTCTACAAGGCGTCTAAAAGCCCTAAGCCCCGCTTAGCACCAAGGGCGTATCCCATTGCAAATCTCAACCCTTTCATCAGTAATACGATCGCTTTCCTGGGCAACTGAGAATAGCAGCAGTTTGTGAAACAGGCATCAGATCCCCTAGAAATGCGAAGGCATTCCCAGCTGTTTGGACACATTTCCACAAGAGCAAAATTGCTTTGTGCTTGCCAATCATCTGTAAATGGTAATAGTGGTGACACACGAGGGCCCTTTGGGAAGAATGTGGGTGCTGAGTGTTGTTAGAGCTTTGTGGTTGCTGGTTTTGAGACCATTTCTGCCAAGTGCACAAGGCAACACACCCATGGCCCTGGGCCCTGTAACTGGCACCCGAGGGAGCGGAGAAAGGGGCTGTTGGAATGTCACTTATGAATTGCTCTGACGTCGAACCACGAGGCCATTGGGCACAGCTTGCCTGGGACATTCCAAAACCGTGCACTCCCTGCTCGTGGTGGTCTCATGCAAGAGATTTCTCAAGGTCATGGTTGTCAGCGTCGTTTTAGGTGGCCATCAAGCAAGTCAAACTCCACCAACAGAGCAAAGAGGAACTCCTGAAAGAGATCCTGGTCCTGAGGGATAAGAACCACCCCAATATCGTTACTTATTTAGACAGGTAAGCAGTTCTGGTGTTATCATGTGAATGTTCATTTACATATTGCAAGGCAGAGGTTAGAAAGCTCTTTACTCCCCAGCAGAAAATGGATCTTTCAATTTATATTTTTAATCTGCTTGTATACCACGTATGGGAGGAGATTGCATTTGGTCTGCATTAGTGCTTCCTGGAATCCACAGCTTAAACACTGTTCTCAAAAACCTGGATCTCTTCCTAAATCAACAGCCTGTATGTTCTCTCCCTTCATGCTGTAGTGGGCTTGGATGTTTTTCGAGTGTCTCATTCCTCTCCACGCTGTGGTTTTCCTCTCCCAGCTACCTTGTCCGTCAGGAGCTCTGGCTGGTGATGGAGCACATGGACGGAGGCTCTTTGACGGATGTTATTAGCGAGACCTGGATGGCCGTGGGACAGATAGCAGCTGTCTGTCG
>NW_020962734.1:0-2940 GCF_003031625.1 Empidonax traillii | reverse complement strand
GGACACACTGCTGGTTCCTCAACACCTTGTTGTCCACCAGGATCCCCACATCCTTCTCCCATCAGCTGCTTTCCAACAGGTCAGCCCTCAGGCTGTGCTGGTGGGTGGGGTTATCCTTCCCCAAGTGAGGACCCTGCAGTTGCCTTCAGCTGAACTTCCCATGGTTCCTCCCCAGCCTGTCGAGGTCCTTCTGAAGGGCTGCACAGCCCTCTGGGGTCTCGGCCACTCCTCCCAGCTTTGTGCCCCCAGCAAACTTACTGAACAGGCATAAATTATTCTGTCTGGATGGAGGCAAGAATTGCTAATCACAATTAGGTCTTTATTGAATTTATACTTTCAAAAAAATTTAAAACTACATATTATTTTAATAACTTTTTAGAAACACATCGAAGAGTTCCAGTAGTTTAAGGAAATGTTCTGCTATCTGAAGAAATAGTTTCCTTTTTTAAAGGTTCTGGAGCCAAAAGTTAATTCTGTTCTTTTTCCTCTGATCGCATTACACCAGTAGAGACATTGTCTCTTACTTTCCCCAAGCAAAATACAAGCTCTATATCAAATTTCTGCACGAAAAAGTACAGAAAAATTCTGATATCCATTTAGCAATTTAATTCAGCATGTTTAGATGCAGCATTTATCAAGGTTTCTTTTAACAGGTGCTTTGAAGCCTGCCAGACTCAGCTGTTGTCTGTGTAAGCTGCTTTTCCCCAAACTTTCATTGCTCTGCATTAAATTAAATCAAATCAACCTCCTCTGGACACTGCTGGGGCGAAGTCCTGTGCACCAGAGCATCCCTTGCTTACTCCCATGCTGTATGTGGGCACAGGGCATGTGACTTCGGGGTGACAGATCCTTTTCACAAAAGTTCTTGAGCCTTAAACTTTGCTAATTGGAGGAAAAGGAGGCAGATATTTTATATTTTTTGTTTATTTTCCCATTCAGTCTGATTCAATTAAAAAGAAAAAAGTCAGTTTTCATTTCAGATCCATTTAGCTTATGTGCTTTATGAAAAACTTGGTCAAAGTTGAAAATTTCCATAAAACTTTTCTTCTTTCAGAATAAACAGACTGATGCATAAATCTTTCGCATTAGACCCAGCTGCCTCAGAGCCATTAGCATTTAATGCCAGGAGCTGGAATGAGCAGTCCCTCGATTACAACTGCTATGGGAGGATGAATAAAGATAAGAAATTGGTCAGATGCCGGAGCTCTTAGCCAAGAGTAATTAACATTTTGACCCCCCTCCAGAAATGGAGAGTGTAGGTAGTGAACATGCTATTCAAAGAGTAATTAGCAGAAGAGATGCTCCAGTCTCCATCCATACAGCTGAGCAAGAAAAAAGAACCAGAGAAACAGTTTACCCTTTTGAGATGCTTTAACTGTAACCATGGAATTCAAATCAAGCTTTACAGCCGCCCACAAGCCTCCTGGACAAACTCCACAATACAGAAAAAATTACATCCATTTGGAGTTCTGCCCTGTCCCTTGAAGGCTCCAGGTAGGGGACAGCGGAAGACAGGAAATTTCCATCTTACTTCCTGGGCTAATTCCAGCAGCTTCTAAGTGAAACATAAGTGTCTCTGAATTTCATAATCCTTCTGTTATGTTTAATATTATTGCTGTTTATCTGAGGTACACCATGGTAATGATGGGAGTTAGAGAGGAGATTTTCAAGAGCATTCTGCAAAGACCCAGATGTAAGGCTTTGGGAGTCAGTGCTGAAATGAGAACTTCTGTCATTTGCTCTAATGTCAGTGATGAATGCTACCAAAAATCTCACTTGAAAACTCTCCTATCAAATTCTGCATGCATTTATCTCCAGCAACTGCAGTCAGAGTACCTGCTGGACACTAGAGAGGACAAAATCTTGCAAAGCTGTTCTTTGTGTTGCTGCCTTAGCCCACCGGTATCCTACATGTTTATCATCCTGTTACAACACTGATTCCCCAAAATGTGCAGAGCTGTGGTAGGATGTTGAGGACGGTCAAGAATATAAAACTAGACATCTTTCTGATTATGGCCTACATTCAGCTTTTTATTGCAGTATATTACATCTTGTTCTCACACATCTGCACTGACACTGTCTGTAGAATCTTACACACCAAAATTATTCTTACCTCTGTTATCTATAATTTATTACCAGCTGTGATGGTTCGGACTTGGCTCCCTGCCAAATGCCCAACCCCCCAGTAGCAGCCCCTTCTCTTCCCCCCTTTCTACTTCCCCCAGGGCAAAGGAAAAAAACTCTGCAAATTGAAGAACCCAGAAACCAAGCTAGTTATATAAAAATATATTTTATGTATATTACAGTTAAGGTACTATGTACATAGCAAACAGGAATCCAAACACCCCCCAAAGGGATAGGGAAAGGGGAAAAAGGGACAAAAGGAAATAAAAAGGGACACCAAATAGATATGTGCAATCAAACCCGAGAACCAGTAAAATAACTAGTAAAACAAATCTCACCACGTCCCTTAGAAAGCAGGATTGGCAGACACGGCCAGCACTCTCCAAGGTTCCACGTGGCAGGTCAGTGGATGCTGCAGCCTCAGCCTTAGATAAGCGAGACCAACGCAGGGACCCACTGTTCCCGAACTCCAGTGGAAGAGAAGAGAAACAAAGGCTGCTCCTCCCCTCTTATTTATACCACGATTTACGTAAAAATTGTATGGAATACTGGGAACACTGCCCCTTCCTTGGTTACAAACTGGTAACCAGGGAAGGCCTAGATTAAAACCACCACAATGTGCTGAGTGATCACAATGACCAGTATAAACGCAACAGCAGACCCTTTTCTAATCTTTTTGTTTCTTGGATGTGCAGACATGGATGGAAAGGATTTGCAGGAAGGCATGGGTGGGACTCGCAAGCTGACAAGACTTTCTGAGCAGCTGCAACATAAAAGAGCCAAGACAGATTTAGTGGTGGTAGAGAGTTCATTGTT
>NW_020962733.1:8499-11444 GCF_003031625.1 Empidonax traillii | reverse complement strand
GGGGGGGGGGGGGTCCTTCCTCCTTGGAATGATCTTTTCCACGGATGGGTGTGGAGTTGGTGCTTCCATGATCCCAAAAAAAACAGCTGGATTTTGGAGAAATCTGTGGGAAAACTCCCAGGTTTTTTGGGGGAAGGGGGAGGGGAGAACGCTGGGATTTGGGTTGTGAATGGGGATAAATCTGGGAATGGGAGATCTTGGAATGTTTGTGCTGGAATGGGGGTTGATGGAGGTGGAAAAGGACAGGTTATTCCATGTTTTTGAGGGGAAGAGGGAGAGCTCAAGGTGAGATTCCAGAGGGAAACACGGACAAATCCCACGAGGGGGTTCATGGAATATCCCCATCCATGAAGTCATGGAATGCTTTGGATTGGAATGGGCACGGAATTCCACCTCTTTTCCATGGGATCCCACCATCCCAGGCTGCTCCAAACCCCATCCAACCCAGCCTGGAGTTGGAGGGATCCACAAGGATCATCCAGTCCCTGGAAGAGCCACTTCCATCTGGGAATGCCGAGCAGGAGGAATTTTAGGCCTCAAAGCCTCAACTGGGACTTTGGAATTGCTGATCCCGCCGGAACCTGGGATGGATTTCCAACCTGGGATGATCCCAACAGGTTGGAGTTGGGAAAGAGCATTCCAGAGCCCCTGGGTTGTTGGTTTTTTAGGGAATTCTTTGCTCAGATCCCGACGGAATTCCCCCAAAACCTCTGCTCCTTGTGTTTTTTCCCACAAAATCCTGACATTCCAAGGGCTGTCTCCTTTTCCAGAGGGGCTGCAGATGGATCCAGTGGGATTTTGGGAGCCTCCTGCCGTTTCTTTGGTATGGTGGGAGCACAGAGAGGTCGGATAATTAATCATGGAATGACTTAGGCTGGAAAAAAACCCTCTGGATCATCCAATCCCATCCCTAAAATGTGGGAAGGAAACTCTGGAAGGTTTTCCAAAGCCTGATTTTTCCTGAAATCCACGACAGGGAGGGTGGGATTGGTCAGTTCCCAGTTTCTTTATTTGGGGGGGGGATTGGATTTTATTTATTCCTGTTTTGCTCCTCTCTTGGGAAAAAGGAGCCCCTTTTTTTTCCCTGGATTTTTATGGATAGGCCTGGGCAGCTTCCCATTTAATTCCCATTAAATTTCATATAAATCCCTTCTCCTTCCTTCCTTCCTTTCTACCTTATTTTGGGAATTTTCAACCCCCTATCTGGGGAATTTTTTACCCCCTTTTTTTTGGGAATGTTCCCCCAACACTGGGAATTTTGGGGCCTCATTGCTCCAAGCAACTTCCAGGCTTGGAATGATGGGATGATCCTTAAGGTCCCCTTTTCCAACCCAAATCATTCCATGAAAATCTTCTCCTGGGTGTTCCCAGGCAGAGCTCCAGGGGAAAGGAATTCTCCCAGCTTTGGGGTTTTTTTGGAGGAGCTTTTCCCACGCAAATCCCACAATTTCTGGACTTGGATTTGGAGGTGAATCCCTTAGACCTCGATCCTGAAAATTCCAGGCCAAAACTTGGGATTTTAAGCTCTTTTGTTATTAATTTTTAGGGATTTTATGGAGTTTTTTTAGGGATTTTAAGGGTTTTTATTAAGGGAAATACAGGAGGGATCCCAAATCATGACATTTTAGGCACTTTTTTAGGGATTTTAGGCTTTTTTTTTTAGGGATTTTAGGGTTTTTTTAGGGATTTTAGGGGTTTTTTTAGGGATTTTAGGCACTTTTTAGAGATTTCAGGCTTTTTTTAGGAATTTTAGGGTTTTTTTAAGAGATTTTAGGCCTTTTTAAAGGGATTTTAGGCCTTTTTTAAGGGATTTTAGCATTTTTCTGGATTTTTAGGCTTTTTTTGGGTTTTAGATATTTTTTATGGGGTTTTAGGCCTTTTTTTAGGGATTTTAGGCCTTTTTTTTACTTTAGGGGTTTTTTTAGAGATTCTAGGTTGTTGGGGGAGGCTTTTTGGGGGGATTTTAGGCATTTTTTTGGATTTCAGTAATTTTTATGGAGTTTTAGGCCTTCTTTTTTATTTTAGGCCTTTTTTAGGGCTTTTAGTCTTTTTTTAGGGCTTTTAGGCTTTTTTTTAGGGATTTTAGGCTCTTTTTTTAGGGATTTTAAGCATTTTGGGGGATTTTAGGCTTTTTTAATGGGATTTTATGCCTTTCGAGGGGGATTTTAGGCTTTTTTTAGGGATATTAGGCCTTTTTAATTTTTTTAGGCTCTTTTTTAATTTTAGTCCTTTTTTCTTAGGGATCCTGGGCATTTTGGGGGGGTTTGGGGGGTTTTGGAGGGGATTTTAGGCTTATTTAGGGATTTTAGACATTTTTAATGGGTTTTTAGGCTCTTTTCTTTTTAATTTTAGTCTTTTGGGGGGGATTCTAGGAATTTTTTTTAGGGATATTAGGCATTTTTTTAAGGATTTTAGGCTTATTTAGGGATTTTAGGGTTTTTTGAGGGGAATTTTAGGCTTTTTTAGGGACCCTGGGCAGCCATTCCCTGGGTGCTGTCCCTCCAGCCCTCATCCCAAATCCCTCTCCAGCTCTCCTGGAGCCCCTCCAGGCCCTGCAAGGTTCTCCAAGGTCTCCCTGGATCCTTCCCTTCTCCAGGGGAACATTCCCGCTCTCCCAGATATTTCTTCAAGAGCAGAATCGTCCTCTATAAAAAAAAATGGAATAAAGTGATTTATCCAGATGGGGCAAAAATTCCCTGCCTGCTCCCAAAGCTCTGGATGGGCTTCCCAGCTGAGGCAAAAATTCCTGGAAATAGAAAAGGGGGGAGGGACTTTTCTGTGTCTTGATCCCAGCTGGGCTTTTCCTCCTGGAATTAAAAGGCCTGGGATGAGGCCGAGGAGGATTCCTGTGGGGGAAAAGCCATGGAATAAATCCCAGCAGGAAAAACAGGTCCTGCTTTATCATCTTCCCCCCGAGCAGATGACGCTCCCAACCCGCAGATTAA
>NW_020962733.1:0-2300 GCF_003031625.1 Empidonax traillii | reverse complement strand
GAGCTGGAGAGGGATTTGGGATGAGGGCTGGAGGGACAGCACCCAGGGAATGGCTGCCCAGGGTTAGGGGGGAGATTGGGAAGGGATTCCTGGCTGGGAGGGGCTGGGCTGGAATTCCCAGAGAATCTCTGGATGAGCCATCCCTGGCAGTGTCCCAGGCCAGCTCGGATCACTCTGGGATGGTGGGAGCTGTCCCTGCCCATGACAAGGAGTTGGAATTCCACCACCTTTCCTCCAATCCCTTCCCACCCCATTCCACGATTTCCTCCCCCCGGGTGCCCCTTTGGAAGGATTTGGGCACCCAGGGGGTGGGAAATGCCCGGAGAGGGGGTTTGTGGGGCAGCTTTGGGGGTGGGGGCTCCCAAAAAAGCTCCTTCCTCTCCCAGCTGGGACCTGGAGGCGCCGCCACTGTCTGGGCCATCCCCAAATTAACCCCCTTCCCACCCCTGGTTTATCCCTGAGGGAATTCCTTATCCCTAAATAATGGTTTGGGGGGGATGATTTGCCTGATTTTCCAGCCTCTCCAAATTACAGGGCTGGCTGATCCCGCCTTTATCTCCAGGTCCTGCCGGGCGGGTTCCGGGGACCTGCTGGGCTTGGGCATTCCAGGAGGAGATCCCAAACTCCTTGTAGGGCGGCATTTCTGGATGAAAGGCTTTGCTGGAAATTTTGGGTGCAGAAAAGCTGAGTTTGGGCACAGAAAAACTTCTGGTTTAAGGAAAGGACCTGCTTGGCTTTGTCATTCCATGATGAGTTCTCAAACTTCTTGGAGGGCGACATTTCTGGATTAAACTCTTTGATGTAAATTTTGGGTGCAGAAAAGCTGAGTTTGGGCACAGAAAAGCTGAACTTATCCAAAAATCCCACTCTTTCCTCCTGTTTCCCTGCTTTTTTGAGGGATCCCTTCCCTTCCCTGTTTTTTTTCCCCTGGCTGGAATTCCAAGGGAAGCACGTTCAGAGGGGAGGGAGGGAGGGTTTGCCCTCCTGGGGTGGAGTGTGAGGGGCTTGAGATGGAGGTTGCTGATGCTCCCCACGTAGTTCAAACCCATCCCAAAATCTGCCAGGATTTTCTCTTACAAAAAACAACAACTTCCAGGGTTTTCATCCCCCAAAATATAATCCACATTTCCCCCATTTTCTGGGTTCTCTTAATCCAGTGGATGGTGGGTGAAGCTCCTCCAGTTCCAGGGGAATTTCTCTCCTGTTTTCTTCTCCAAGGGAGGAGAATTCCCTCCTTTTTTCTCCTCCAGAAGGGTGGAATTTGGGCTCCTAGTTCAAGAAAACCTTTGGAAAAACCCTCTCAGGCACACACGGTGGGATTTTTTGGGGGGTTGGGATGATGTTTTGGGGTGGACTCAGTGATCCAGCTCAGGGAAGTCGCTGATTTTTCCATCTTTGAGCCCTTTTTGTTTTTGGGGTGCTGGAGTCAGGAAAACCTCGGGAAAATGGAAAAGGAATGAGGGTTTTGGCTTTTTTTCATTCCATTTTGAGGGGGGTTTTCAGACAGGCTCTTAGGGGGTGATCGCTAAAAAATCTCGAATTCCACGGATCCACTTCATGGAATCCCAAAACCCCCCTGATTTCCGTGCCCTTTGGAGAACCAGGAATGTTGGCAGTGCCTCAAATTCCCTGCTCCTTTTCCCCAGGAGCTCCCAGGAAGCACCTCCAGCAGCTTCAAAGCCTCCAAAGCACCTCTCTAAATCCCCCCCTCCCTGCCCTGACTGGTCCTGCAGGAATTCCCAATGCCAGGCCTGGTTATCCCGTGGTTTCTCCTCCCAGGCTGCGGCTCCAACCTCGAATCCCAAAGTTTTGAGTCAGCTCCTCATTCCCTGGGAGGTTTTTTTTTCCCCTCTCCCCACAAACACAACTCCCCCCTCCCCTTGGCTTTCCCCGCTTGCCAGCACAGCGATTCCTGCTCTGGAAAAATAGGGATTATCCATCCTGACAGCTCCATGAGGCTTCCAAAGCACCTGGATTGAAGTGGGATCATCTGATTTTAGTGGCTCTGCCTTAACCTTTCTGCTTTCCTTGGATCTTCATGGATCTGGATCCACGAGACATGTGGATCTGTTGGAGGGAATCCGGATGTTGGAGCCTGGATTCTGCTCTGGAGCCAGGCTGGGAGAGCTGGGAATGTTCCCCTGGAGAAGGGAAGGATCCAGGGAGACCTTGGAGAACCTTGCAGGGCCTGAAGGGGCTCCAGGAGAGCTGGAGAGGGATTTGGGATGAGGGCTGGAGGGACAGCACCCAGGGAATGGCTGCCCAGGGTTAGGGGGGAGATTGGGAAGGGATTCCTGGCT
>NW_020962732.1:8510-9855 GCF_003031625.1 Empidonax traillii | reverse complement strand
ACAATATTCCCTGTCAGAGGCAAGTGAAAACTTGTGAGCCCTTTCCACTCTTTTTTCCTCCTGGATATGTTTTGTCCACATTATGACCCACCCTTCTTCCAGGGTCAGCCATTCCCCTCTGGATCTGAATCCTGTGCTGTGTCCTCACCTTGCTCCTCTTGTCATCCACCCCCATCAGCACCCTCGTCCTGGAGAGATGAGGCCACTGAGCACCAGGAGAGCCCAGGCTGGAGACATCTCCATGCCCATCAGTTTCCTCTGATGCTTTCCCTGCCCTGCACTCCCTGCTGTCCCCGTGTCTCTGCCCCCTAACCCGAGTGGGACCAACCCTACCCCCAGCTCCCCATTGGGCTCAGCCCGTTTGGGGCAGTGCTCAAGGGCTGTGCTGCCATTGCCCTGCTCTGCTTTGCTCAGCCCCTGCTCTCTGCTCACACACAGCCCTGTGGAACTTCACAGAATCACACCCAGTATTCCAAGTGGGAAGGGACCCACAAGGATCATCGAGTCCAACTCCTGAGCCTTCCCTGCACCATCCCCCAGAGACACACCACGTGCCCTGGAGTATCGTCCAAACGCTTCTTGGACTTGCACCAAACTAGCGGTGCTGAACCCCCACGCAGGCACCTCCTGTTCCCAGACAGCAGCATCTCCAGCTTCTGGGTAAGGGAGAGGGGATGCAGCCATCACTTAAGTTATCCCAAACAGGGTATTCACATCGAACTTTCATGTCTGCCTCACCCCTCTGGGAGGATCTGTGGGCATATGCTGGAAATTCCTGGAGGTGCTGCCATTGCTGGAGGAACTGCATTTCTGCTGTTCCCCTCACTGTCCTGGCTTTAGCTCTCCTAAAAGAAACATTTGCTTAGAGAGGCCTCAAAACACCCCCAGGTCCTTCTCCATGAAATATCCCTCTTCCCAGTTTTGTGAAATCATCGGGTGCAGGCAGGGAAGGTGTCCATACAAGTTCTCAGAGAGGGGCAGAGGCAAATGGGGAGAGCGTGCAAGATCTCTGGACTGTAAACAAAGCATGAATTTTGCATCTCTCTCAGTTTAATGAAACACAAGTGTTTTCCTAAGGAGGATGAGTTTGGAGGAAGACAAAACACCTCCTCCTAAGCAATTGTAAATCCAAAATTAAGAAGCTCCAAGTATGGAGAAGAAGTATGGAGAAAGGAAAAATAATAGCCTTTTATTAAAGAATATATGTGTGTTGGCAGAACAACCAAAAAACACAAAACCAAGCAAACAATCCTGTACCAAAAATCCCCCTCAAAAAAAAGGAAACAGTCCGGTATTCCTCGTTTTTTGGCGCAATTCCAATCCCGGTCAGCAGGGGCCGCTGTTG
>NW_020962732.1:0-2949 GCF_003031625.1 Empidonax traillii | reverse complement strand
CCTCCAGGAGACGAGGAGCTGTGGACGTGTTGCCCTGCCAAGCCAAGCCAAGCGCAGGCAATTCCCCACCAGAATTGGTGCAGACGACCCCAGGGGTTGGCACAGGGCAGATTCCTGACGACAGGGACAAACCCACTGGGTGTTACAGGGATGTCTGTAAACCCCATTTTCCGTGAGGGTTGCCAGTGGAGTGGGAAAGGAAAGGAGGAGAACACGGTGAGAGCAGGAGCTGGAGGAGCAGCCCCAATGCTCCCAGCTCCCAGCCCTTGCCCAGCCTAGCAAAGCCCAAGCAAGCCCAGCCTGGACCTGCCAGCCCCTACTTCCCAGCTCAGGAGCTCTGTCAGAGAGAACAGACCGGGCTGGGTGATTCTCCCTGGGCACTGGCTGTGCTGGAGCGCTGCCTGGGCTGGCTGAGGGAGGACCTCAGCGGAAGAGAGGTTGTGCTGCTGTTCAGCTCTTGCACATGAGGCTTTAGAAGGAAAAGGAAAGCTCTTTCCTCTGCTGGATGCAAGCCCTGCACAAACCTCCGGCCCTGGGATACAGGAGAGCTGCAGGGAGCTGGGCCCTCTGCCTTCAGTTTTGCTGAAGGGCGCAGCGGTGACATCCCAGGAGACCAGTGACATCCCAGGGCTCTGGTGACACCACAGGGGACATCAGTAGCATCACGGGGTGTCGTGGTTTTGCCCACCAGCCCACCCTGGGGCTGAGGATGGTTTTGTCCAGGTAATTTCCGGACCAAAAGGCCAATCAAAATTCCAGTGATGCCTTTGCTAATTACATCTTCAAGAAAACAGAAGAGAAGGTTTGTTGGCGCAGTTGAAATTAGGGGCAGCAGCCATGTAGGGGAGAGGAGTAGCGGGCCCGAGTAGGGCTAGACTCCCTCCTCCCCTGGCTTGGGCCGGGGTGGGGGGAGCAGGTGTAGCACTGAAGTCCTCCCTTCTCTCTTGTAAGAGAGTGAAGAAAAAAAAGTTTAAAAGACAAACTGCTTGGACAGAAACCACTGTGGAAAAATTCCAGCGAAGAGATAAGGGATCTCCAAGGTCAAAACTAGCAGCTGGAGGGGAGAGAAGAAAAGTTTGAAGGGGGGAGAGCTGCTTCTTCCCCCTTTCACTCTCTCTCTTCAGCAGGGAAAAGACTGAAAAGTAAACCCTGCTACTTGTAAAAGTTTGTTGGAGTAAGGAGGCCCCCCATGCGGCTGATAGAGAAGTCTGTGGATGTACCAAAGAGAACCGAGACTTCATGAGAAGAACTGAAGTGAGGCAGAGTCCTGGTGGAGATTTGTGACCCTGAGGGAAACCTGTGCTGGAGCAGTGATGACTCAGGTGGGATACTCCGTGTGTGTGTGGATCCATACTGCTGTTGAAGATTTATGACCCTGAGAAATCTCATGCTGGAGCGAGATGGCCCATGGGAGATGTTGGGATCCGTGTGTGTGTGTGTGGATCCATACTAGACCCATGCTGAGAAGTCTATCAAGGACTGTTCTCCCATGGGGAGGGACCTCCATAGGGAAACAGGGGTGAACTCTTAAGACATTATCCCCTGTAACCCTGTGGAAGAAGATCCATAGTAAGCAAGTGTCCCCTTGCAAGCCTATGGAAGGAAGACCCTTCAGGACCTGGGTAACCCCCAGCCTTGGGTCTTAGCCCAGGAGGGGGGAAAGCCCAGCCCTGGAAGCCAACACAGAGCGAGAAAGAGAGAGAAAAAGTTCCAGCTGCAACGAGAATACTGCTGCTACTGAAGATCTATTACTAGAGAAAAAGAGTTGGAACTCCAAAAATAGAGAATGAGACTACGTCTTCTCCTTGGACTAGTATAAAAGGGGAAGAAGTATTTCTGTAAATATATATAGCACTTCAACTTGAGTAGAAATTGTTGTAGATACAGTTCTTTAGTTTTTACTTCATTAGTAGTTTTTGTTTTACTAGTAATAAATGTTTATACTATTTTCCCATAATCCTGTCTCTCTTTTGTCTGCAAAAACCTTCTCTCAACTACTAGTAATTGTGTGGGGGGTGGAAAGCAAATTGACCCAGAACGAGACCACGACACGGGGACATGGTGCTACCGCTTGAGACAGAGGTGACATCACAGAGACAGCAGTGACATTTTGGGGACACAGGGACCACCCTTGGGGACAGCAGTGACATCACATGGGACAGTGGTGACATCTCATGGGACAGCAGTGACATCACTGGAGACCAGTGACATCACAACTGTCTGGTGATGTCACAGGGACTGTGATGACACCAACTGGACAGCTGTGACATCATTGGCAACACCAGAGACATCACAGGGACAGTGGTGACATCACTGGGGATGCCGGGGATGTTTGGGGGCTTTTGGGAGGGCACCTGCCCTTCAACATGGCAACCAGCACACCCCAAAAAGTGCTGGGACCCCCCAAAACAGATGGGAAAAGGGTGGGAGAGGTCAGAAGAGTGAGGAGGGCAGCGGGGCTTTGTTTTCCTGTCCCCTCCTCCGTGTGACAGCGTCGTGTCCCCACGCTTGTGCCCGTGTCCCCAGCCCTGCGCCCACCCGACTCTGCTGGGACATGGAGGAGGACCAGGTCGGCTCCATGGGCTGAGACTGATGGGCTGAGCGGGGGTTGAGGGGAGCCCCCCGTGTCCTCGGGGTGCAGGAACTGGGGGGTCGTGTCTGCTGGGCCCCCCGAGCTTGGTGGGGGAGAGGAACTTGAAGAGGGTGGTACTGGGGTGGGATGATGCCACCCCTCAGGTCCCCAAGAGCTGCTCAGGGTGGGGAAACTGAGGCACTGATTGAGGGAGGAGGGGCTGTGGTTGGCTGCTGTGCCACCCCCATGCTGGGACCACCAAAAGAGGAAAGAAAGCCCTGAGCCTCTGTCTCTCAAGAGAAGGTGGCGCACAACTCTTGGCACTACACAAAGAGCACGAGTTTCCTGTGCAAAGCACCTTTGAACTGGCAGGTATC
>NW_020962731.1:7569-9897 GCF_003031625.1 Empidonax traillii | reverse complement strand
GACAGGGTTATGGTTAGGGGTTAAGGTTTAGGGTTAGATTTGGGTTTAGGTTTTTTTTAAGTTTAGGTCTGGTGTTAAATTTGGATGAAGATACCTGCCAGACCAAAGGGGCCTGCACAGAAAGCTCTTTTTCTTTGTGTGGTGCCGAGAGTGGTGCAGCAACCGCATTTGAGAGACAGAGGCTCAGGACCTTGTGGGTGCCTTCCAACTTGGAATATTGGGTGTGATTCTGTGGAGTTCCCCAGGGCTGTGTGTGAGCAGCGAGCAGGGGCTGAGCAAAGCAGAGCAGGGCAGTGGCAGCACAGCCCTTGAGCACTGCCCCAAGAGGGCTGAGCCCAAAGGGGAGCTGGGGGTGGGGTTGGGCCCACTCGGGTTAGGGGGCAGAGACAGGGGGACAGCAGGGAGTGCAGGGCAGGGAGAGCATCAGAAGGAACTGATGGGCATGGGGATGTCTCCAGGCTGGGCTCTCCCAGTGCTCCCTGGGCTCTCCCATCTCTCCAGGACGAGGGTGCTGATGGGGGCAGACCACAAGAGGAGCAAGGTGAGGACACAGCACAGGATTCAGATCCAGAGGGGAATGGCTGACCCTGGAAGAAGGGTGGGTCACAATGTGGACAAAACATATCCAGGGGGAAAGAAGAGTGGAAAGGGCTCACAAGTTATCACTTGCCTCTGACAGGGAATATTGTCTTAGTCGAGGGGTTGCTGTCTGTTAGAGAAATGCAGAGCTCATGACTCTTGGTGTCCTGTGCAGGGACCATCCCAGACACTGAACTCCTCCCCCAGCTCCCATCTTGATCCTTTAGATGAATGTGGAACCAGCCAGCTCATGCCAGTCTGCCCAACTGGTTGACATGGGCTCTTAGAAGGAGAGAGGAGACCAGAGAAGGCGTGATGGGGAGAGGAAGCAGTGAGCAGGATATGCCATTCCAGCCCAGTGAGATCCCAGCTGATGAACCTCCTCATGTCCTGGTGGTGGCAGCTGGGCAGCCTTGGCCCTGATGCTGAGGGTCACTGAGTATGTGAGGAGGGAATCCTTCACCATTGGTGGCTGTGCCTGCCTGGGAGCTGGACCAGCTGCCTGGAAGGAGAAAGGCACAGGCTGAGAGCCTGCAGCTCCCCCAGGTGCTGCACACACTGAAACATCCTGGGGATCCCAGATCCACCATCTGTCATCTGTGGGGATCAGGAAATGAATGCCCTGCCCAGTTGTGGCTCTGGAGAGAGCTCAGCCCCGTGCCCCTTCCACATTCCCACTACTGAGGATTTACTAGACAAGAATTTTCCCACCCGTGTGGCTCCATCCCACATCTCATTTTTCCCCTGTTTGACACCACCCCAAGCCTGGTTTTTGTGTGGTTTGTGGTTCCAGGTGGATGGCTCTGATGTCTAAAGCATTTCAGCACCTCCCAGGTGTTACACTCTGCCCTGAACCCACTGGGAAGTGCTGAAAATCACCCCCTTTTGTTCAGAGTCTCGTGGGGGCTGAAGGAAGCAATCATCCTCCTGCCTTCCCCAAAGCAGCTCTGCCCATCACTGCTGCACGCCTGATCCACACAGCCTGTGCCCTGCCCTGTGCCCGGGACATGCCCTGTCCTGCCCCTCTCAGCAGCACTCCAGTGCTCCTCCCTCCCACACATATTTTGTCCACATCGTGACCCACCCTTCTTCCAGGGTCAGCCATTCCCCTCTGGATCTGGATCCTGTGCTGTGTCCTCACAGTGCTCAAGGGCTGTGCTGCCATTGCCCTGCTCTGCTTTGCTCAGCCCCTGCTCTCTGCTCACACACAGCCCTGGGGAACTTCACAGAATCACACCCAATATTCCAAGCTGGAAGGGACCCACAAGGATCATCGAGGAATCCTGGACCAAAAATCCCCCTCAAAAAAGGAACCAGTCCGGTATTCCTCGCTGTTTGGCGCAATTCCAATCCCGGTCAGCAGGGGCCGCTGTTGGATCACCGGAGGGGCAGAGCCTGCAGCTGCTCCCTGACAAGGGCGATTTTCGCTCCCGACACCGAGAAGGGGAAGAGAAAGGGGATGTTTCTGCCTCATCCAAGGAGAAGGGTCAGGTGAAATGTCCCCCAAGAGCAGCTCTCTGTCTCCAGGAGTTTTAACAAAAACCTGCTGCACGGGGCTCATGTGGGGACATCAAACCCAGCCCACATGGGAATATGCAGAGCTCTTTTTTTCTAACACTTTAACATTAGGACAAACCTCTATCTGCCAACTAATGACAATTTTGCTGCAGGAACAGATGTGACCCTGTGACCTCACATGGTATTTTAACACTCCGATGGCATGGGCCTTTCTGGGTCCAACCAGGGCTA
>NW_020962731.1:0-2957 GCF_003031625.1 Empidonax traillii | reverse complement strand
CAGCCCCCGCGCTGTCCCACAAAGGCTGGGATGGCACAAGGCCCTTGCCTGGCACCCAGGAGATGGGCAAGGCAAGGCAAGGACGGAGCCTCTGAGCCACCAGCACGCTGTCCCAAAGGCTGGGATGGCACAGAAGCCCAGAATCCATGAGGTTGGCAGAGACTTCTGAGCTCAACCGGCGTCCAGCCTATGACCCATCCCCAGCACGTCAAGCAGACCACGGCACTGAGTGCCATGTCCAGTCTGTCCTTAAACACCTCCAGGGATGGTGACTCCACCACCTGCCTGGGCAGCCCATGTCAATACCTAATACCTGGTTCTGTCCAAAAAATCCTGATCCTTTCCCTGACAATCATGCCCTGACAGGCATGTCCTCATGTCCTCTTGTCCAATCACCTGTTGCCCTGCAGAAGAGGTTGAGCCCCACCTGGTTCCACCCTCCTGTCAGGAAGTTGTGGACAGTGAGAAGGTCAGCCCCGAGCCTCCTCTTCTGGAGGTTGGAGAACCTCAGCTGCCTCAGCTGCTCATCACAGGATATGCACTCCAGCCCCTTGCCCAGCTCCATTGCCCTGCTCTCAACAAACTCCAGCCCCTCAATGTTCTTCCTAAATTGAGGGGCCCAGAACTGGACTCAGCACTCCAGGTGGGGCCTCACCAGTGCCCAGTCCAGTGGAAGAATCCCTGCCCTGCTCCTGCTGGCCCCACTATTTCTGATCCAGGCCAGGATGCCCTTGGTCTTCTTGCCCACCTGGGCACCCACTGGCTCAGGTTCAGCCTCTGTCGACCAGCACCCCCAGGGCCTCTCCCACCCTTTGCAGCTACTCTGCCCCCAGCCTGGAGCTGCAGGGGGTTATTGTGGCCAGAGGCACCAAAGGCACCAAAGGCACTCTTGAACCTCATGCCCATGGTCTCGGCCCAGAGATCCAGCCTGTCCAGATCCCTCTGCACAGCCTTCCTACCCTCCAGCACATCGACACGGCAACCCCACTTGGGGTCATCTGCCAATCTGCTCACGAAACGTTCAATCCCCTCATGCAGATCGCCATGAAAAATATGAAACAAGACTGGGCCTGCGTACCCAACAAGTTCTATTTCTTGACAAGGAGCCCACACAGCAGTGGGGAGAAATTGTTGGCAGGAGACTGAATCAGTGAAATACACAATGGATGATGGACCAGGTCCGGGGCCATCGTTTGTTAAAAAAACAAATTGAAAGTGTAAGGCCTGTCATACTTCAGTGGTCACAGACCTGAGAGAGAAATCAATTTTGAGACCGGGACACCAAGAATGCAGAATTTCTAAGCCATAAAGACACAGAAACCAGAGATGAAGACAAAACTAACACAGACAATTACTAAGACTCTCCCTATTCTGATGATATCACTGCTGTCTCTGTAATGTCACCCTTGTCCTTGTAAAGTCACCAATGTCCCCATTGATGTCACCGATCTCACTGTGATATCACAACTGTCCCTTTGTTTTCACCAGTTTCCTCTGATGTCACCCCAGTAATGTCATGGATGTCCCTGTGATGTCACTAATGTCACCAATGATGTCACTGATGTCTCTGTGATGTCACACCTGGCCTTATGCAGTCACTGATGTCCCCTGTGATGTCACCAATGTCCCTGTGCCGTCATGGCTTTCCCATTATTGTCACGAGTGCCTTGTGATGTCACCAGTGTCCCTGATGATGTCACTGATGTCTCTGTGATATCACTCCTGACTTTGTGAAGTCACAGATGTCCCCTCTGATGTCACTGATTTCCCTGTGACTCACGGCTGTTCCTTTTTTGTCACCAGTCCCCTGTGATGTCACTGTTCCTCAATGGTGTAACCTCTGTCCCTGTGATGTCACCACTGTCCCCAGTGACTTCAGCAATGTCCCCAATGATGTCATTTGTGTCTCTATAATGTCAACCCTGTGCTTGTGAAGTCACCGGTGTCCCTGTGACATCACGGCTGTCCCTTTCTTGTCAGCAGTCCCCTGTGATGTCACTGGTCCCCAGTGATGTCACCCATCTCCCTTTGATGTCACCACTGTCCCCTGTGATGTCAACAATGACCCTGATGATGTCACTGGTGTCACTGTGATGTCACTCTTGCCCTTGTGAAGTCACTGAAGTCCCCTGTGATGTCACCAATAGCCCTGTGACATCAGAGATGTCCCTTTGTTGTCAACAGTCCCCTGTGATGTCACTGGCCCCCAGTGATGTCACTACTGTCTCTGTGATGTCACTAATGTCCCCAGAGGTGGCACCATGTCCCCGTGAGGTCACTGATGTCCCTGTGATGTCACGAGATGCCTTTGACTTCACTGATTTCTCTGTGATATCATGGGTGTCCCTTTGTTTTCACCAGTCCCCTGCTGTCGTGGTTTTGCCCTCCAGCCAGCCCCTGGGGCTGAGGATGGTTTTGTCCGGGTGAATTTCCGGAGAAAAAGCCAATCAAAACTTTAGTAACACCTTTGCTAATTACATATTTAAGAAAACGGAAGAGAAGGTTGGTGGTGCAGTTGAAATTAGGAGCAGTTGAAATTGGTGGCAGTTGAAATTAGGGAGCCATGTAGGGAGAGAGAGGCAGGCCCCAGGTGGGGGCCAGGCCTCCCTCCTCCCCTGGCCCTGGGCCAGGGGCAGGTGTGGCACTGAAGCCCCTTCTCTCTTGTAAGAGAGTGAAGGAAAAAAACTTTAAAGGACTGACTGCTTGGACAAAAAAACGCTGCAGAAGAAATTCCAGCAGAGAGATAATGAAGTGTCAGAGGTCAAAGCCAGCAGCTGGAGGAGAGAGAAGTTCGAAGAGGGGGGCTGTTTCTCCCCCCTTTCACTCTCTCTCTTCAGCAGGGAAAAGACTGAAAAATAAATCCCTGCTACCTTTGGAAGATTGTTGGGGTGAGGAGACCCCCATGTGGCTCACAGAGGAGCTTGTGGATGTACCAGGAAGCCGAGACTTCATGAGAA
>NW_020962730.1:41966-43408 GCF_003031625.1 Empidonax traillii | reverse complement strand
CTGACATCACAGGGGACAATAGTGACATCACAGGGACAGCATTGACATCATTGGGGACCAGTGACATCACAGGGGACTGTTGACAAGAAAGGGAAGGCCATGATGTCACAGGGACATTGGTGACATCACAGAGACAGCAGTGACATCATTAAAGACCAGTGACATCACAGGTGTCTGGTGACAATGAAAGGATAGCTGTAATGTCACAGGCATAACAGTGATGTCACAGGGGTCTGGTGACATCAGAGGGGCATTGGTGACATCACAGGGAAAAGGTGCCACTGCTGGAGACAGTGGTGACACCACAGGGACAGCAGTGACATCACTGGGGGCCAGTGACATCACAGGGGACTGGTGACAATGAAAGGTGTGATGTCACAGGGAAATTTGTGACATCAAATAGGACATTGGTGACTTCACAAGGGCAGGGGTGAAATTACAGGACCAACAATGACATCATTGAGGATATTGGTGACATCACAGGGACATGGGTGACATCACTGGGGGCCAGTGACATCACAGTGGACTAATGAGAACAAAGGCTAAGCCTCATTGTCAGAGGGACATCGATGACATCACAGGAACAGGGATGAAATCACAGAGACAGCAGTGACATCATTGAGGACCAGTGACATCACGGGGAACTGGTGAAAACAAAGGGACAGCCGTGATGTCACAGGGAGGTCAGTGAAGTCAAAGGTGTCTGGTGACATCACAGGGATATCAGTGACCTCATGAAGACATGGAGCCACTGCTAAGGACAGTGGTGACATCACAGAGACAGCAGTGACATCACTGGGGGTCAGTCACGTCACAGGGGACTGTTGAAAAGAAAGGGACAGCCGTGACGTCAGAGGACATCACTGCCATCGGTCAGTGGTGCCACGGCTCAGCACAGTAGTGACATCACAGAGACAGCAGGACATCATTGGGGACATTGTTGACATCACAGGGGAGAGTGATGACACCACAGAGACATCAGTGGCATCAACAGGGGCATCTGTGACATCACAGTCGACATGGGTGACTTCACAAGGCAAGGGATGACATCGCAGAGAGACCAGTGACATCATTGGTTACACTGGAGACATCACAGGGGATAGTGGTGACATCACAGGGACATTGGTGACATCACTGGGGACCAGTGACCTCACAGGGAACTGGTGATAACAAAAGGACAGACATCACAGGGCTATTGGTGACATCACAGGGGACCATGGTGACACCACAGAGACACGTGTGACACAACTGGGGACACTGGTGACTTCACAAGGCAGGGGTGACATCACAGAGACACCAGTGACATCATCGGGGACATTGGTGACATCACAGGGGACAGTGATGACATCACAGAGAGAGCAGGGACATAATTGCGGACCAGTGACATCAGAGTGACAACAGAGGGACAGCAGTGATGTCACAGGACATTGTTGACATCAAAG
>NW_020962730.1:33437-35161 GCF_003031625.1 Empidonax traillii | reverse complement strand
TCATGGGACACCTGAGCTCCTCCCAGTGCCCCCAGTACAGCCCAGTGTGTTCCTGTGCCAGGGTGCCCGGTGATCCCTTTTTGGCGGGTGTTTCATTGGGATTTGGGGCGTTTTGGGGGCCTCTGGGTGCATTTGGGGGAGTTAAAAGGGGTCTTGGGAGCATTGGGGGGTCAAAGGGATGTGAGTGGGCGGAGGGGATTAAAGGAAAAATGGGGGTTAGGGGACATTTAGGGGTCCTCACTGAGGCCTGGGGGGGACAGGAGGGGCAGCACCACAACCAGGTGAGTCCTGAGACCCCCCTGGTGTCCCCAAGACCCTCCTGGTGTCCTCAATTTCCCATTTGGCACCCTGAGACCTCCCTGGTGCCTCCAGTGTCCCCAGGGCCTCCCCATGGCCCCAATTCCCCCTTGACACCCCCCATTCCACTGTCCCCAAACCCCTCCCCACTGTCCCCAAACCCCATCCCTCATGTCCCCAACCCTCAATCTCCCCCCAGAAGGCCCCCCTGGACCCTCTCACCCCCAAAACGGCTCTGTCCCCCACACTCACAGAAAGCCCAATGGCATCTGGGGACACTTTGGGGACACTTAGGGGGTTTGGGGGGAACTGGGTGATTATTGGGGGATACTGGGACACACTGGGGGGAACCAGGGGGCACTGGGAGGGACTGGGGGGTTATTGAGCAATGGTGGGAGGGCATTGAGAGGGACTGGATGATTAATGGGGGATTACCAGGACACACGGAGGGACACTGGGAGGTTACTGGGCCTTACTGGAGGTTACTGGGTGCTCACTGGAGGATCATTGGGCCATACTGGAGGGTAGTGGGAGGTCACTGGGAGAGTTACTGGGCCATACTGAGAGCCACTGGGAGGTCACTGGGCTATACTGGGGCACTGAGATCCCCTTACCCGGATATGGTTCATCTCCCTGCAAAGATTTTGGGTGGCACCGCCAAGACCCCTCCCCTGAGGGCTGGGGGACCCCCTGAACCCCACTGATAGGCTTTAGGGATCCCCTGAGTCCCTCTCCCTGTGTGGTCTCTGTGTGCTAAGTTTTGGGGGTCTCTGCGGTTCGGGGGGGGCATCAGGACCCGCTTTCCCTGCGGTCGGTCCGCCCAGCCGGCAGGGGGCGCTGAGGCACGAGCGGCAATGGCGGCGCCGCGCAAAGCCTAATGGGAGTTGAAGTTCACTCATGCGGACTCCGCCGGCGCCTGCGCAGTGCAGCCATGGCGTTTAAACAGCCCCCCGCCTCCCCGGGAGGGTTCCGAAATCCCCGGCCCTTTCAGGGACCTCCTAAACCCCTTCAGGCACCTTCACCCTCCCCTCTGAGCGCCCTCAGGACACCAATCACCTCCGCGACCCCCTGAGATCCCTTCACGGGCCTCCAAACCTCCTCGGGAACCTCCGAGCCCCTCCTCTCCATTCTGCCAAGCCCTCCAGCCTTCCCGCCCACAGCCGCGCTCCCCGTAGCCCCCGAGCGCATCCCCAGACTCACCACAGCCCCAGCCAGGTCTCAACAGGGCTCAACAGATCCTGTCGCCGCCGCCATCACGTTCCCGGCAGCCACCGCGGGGCTGTGCGCGCGCCCCGCCGGCAGAGACCCCGCCCCGCCCCCTTTGCCGCGCGGGGCACGCCGGGAGTTGTAGTTGCAGCCGCTCAAAGCTCCGAACTCCCCCAGACTCAATTCCCCACGGGCGTTCCTGGGGCAGAACGGGGCAGAAC
>NW_020962730.1:25216-28173 GCF_003031625.1 Empidonax traillii | reverse complement strand
TGTCCCCAAAATGTCACTGCTGTTCCTGTGATGTCACTGCTGTCCCAAGTGGTGGCACCATGTCCCTGTGATGTCACTGGTGTCCCTATTATGTCACCAGACACCTGTGATGTCACTGGTCTCCTGTGATGTCAACTCTGTCCCTTTTTGATGTCACCAATGTCCCCAGTGATGTCACTGCTGTCCTGTGTGATGTCACCACTGTCCCTTTGATGTCACCGATGTCCTGTGATGTCACTGGTCTCCACTGATATTACTGCTGTCCCTTTCTTGTAAGAAGTTGCCTGTGATGTCACTGGTCCCTAATGATGTTACCCTTCTCCCTATGATGTCAACACTGTCCCCTGTGATGTCAACAATTACCCCAGTGATGTCACTGGGGTCACTGTGATGTCACTCCTGGGCTTGAGAAGTCACTGAAGTCCCCTGTGATGTCACCAATGTATCTGTGACATCACAGCTGTCCCTTTGTTGTCAACAGTCCCCTGTGACGTCACTGGTCCCCAATGATGGCACTGCTGTCCCTGTGACATCACTGCTCTCCACTGGATGTCACTGATGTCCCTGTGATGTCACTGTTCCCGATGATGTCACTGGTCCTCTGTGATGCCACCGATGTTCCCAGAGGTTGCACCAGTGTCCTTTGATGTCACCAATGTGCCTGTGATGTCACTGCTGTCCCTTTGATGCCACTGCTGTCCCCAGGGATGTCATCAGTGTCCCCAGTGATGTCACTTCTGTCTCTTCGATGGCACCACTATCCCCAGTGATGCCACTAGGCCATCGATGATGTCACCAGGTCCTGTAATGTCACCAGTGTCCTTGTGATGTCACCACTGTCCCCTGTGATGTCACCTGTCCCCTGTGGTGTCACCAACATCTCCAGTGATGTCACCTATGTCCACTGTGATGTCTTCAATGTCCCCAATTATGTCACCACGTTCCCTGTGATGTCATTGATTTTCCAAGTGATGTCACAGCTAACCCTTTGATGTTACTGCTCTCCCTGTGATGTCACCAGACACCTATGATGTCACTGCTGTCCCCACGGTTGTCACCACCGTCCCCTGTTGTGGGGAGTGAACGGATGAGATCTTACAAGGAATGCAGAGAGATGCTGGAAGAACCTCACTGGGCCTCCCAGGAAGACATCCATCTTGGAGAGCTCTGACAGCCGGGACCAAGAAAGAGTCCGCAGTCCTGTGATAAGAGGACAGGCCTCCCAGGACCCCCCTCTCCTACATTCCCTTTCCCTCTCCTGGGCCCCCAAAGACCACACCTTCCCTTCCTCCCCTGGCTATCCCTTCCCCCTGAATGAATAGACATGTCCTCCTAACCTATCTCTTCAGACCCTCTTATCTGAAACTCCTAGGATTTGATGTCCCCTGGCAGGAACCTACCCCTGTCCCAGAACCTTCTATACCCTCCCTATAAAAGCACCCCTGTAATAAAGGAATCAGCCATTTTGCTGGACATATAACTTGTGTGTATGTGTCTCCTTTCCTACGCAAGATGAGCCCTGGGCCGGATGCATGGGCATAACCCCCCCCATTCATCACCCTGTGATGTCACTCCTGTCCCCAGAGGTGCTCCCAGTATCCACAATGATGTCACCGCTCTCCTCAGCCATGTCACTGGTCCTCAGTGATGTCACTACTGTCCCTGTGATGTCACAGGTGTCCCCAGCGGTGGCACCATGCACTTGTAATGTCAGCAATGTCCCTGTGATGTCATCAGATCCCTGTGTTGTCCCTGGTCTCCAGTGATCTCACTGCTGTCCCTTTGATGGCACTGCTGTGATGTCCCCTGGGGCGGTATCCCTGTCCCTGTGATGTCACCACTGTCCCCGATGATGTCACTGGTTTCTCTATGATGTCAACCTTCTCCTTGTTAATTTACCGATGTCCCAGTGACATCACAGTTCTCCCTTTGTAGTCAGCATTCTCCTCTGATGTCACCTGTCCCAAATAATGTCACTGCTGTTGCTGTGATTTCACCACTGTCCCCAACAGTGCCACCATTTCCCTGTGATGTGACAGATGTCCCTGTGATGTCACCAGGCCCCTTTGATGTCACTGATGTCTCTGTGACATCACTGCTGTCCCTCTGTTGTCACTCTGATGTCACTGGTCCCCAATGATGTCCCTGCTGTCTCTGTGATGTCACCACTGTCCCCTGTGATGTCACCATTGTCCTCAATGATGTCACTGCTGTCTCTGTGATGTCACCCCTGGCCTTGTGAAGTCACCGATGTCAGCTGTGATGTCACAGATGTCCCCATTAATGTCACTGCTGTCTCTGTGATGTCACCACTGTGCTGAGCCATGGCACCATGTCCCAGTGAGTTCATCAATGTCCCTGTGACATCACAGCTGTCCCTTTGTTTTCAACAGTCCCCTGTGACGTCACTGGTCCCAATGAGGTCATTGCAGTCTCTGTGATGTCACCACTGTCCTTTGTGGTGTCACCAATGTTTCTGATGATGTCACTGGTGTCTCTGTAATGTCACCCTTGTCCTTGTAAAGTCACCAATGTCCCCAATGATGTCACCGATGTCACTGTGATATCACAACTGTCCCTTTGTTTTCACCAGTTCCCTCTGATGTCACTGCTCCCCAGTAATGCCATGGATGTCCCTGTGATGTCATTAATGTCACCAGTGATGTCACTGATGTCTCTGTGGTGTCACACCTGGCCTTATGCAGTCACTGATGTCCCCTGTGATGTCACCAATGTCCCTGTGCCATCATGGCTTTCCCATTATTGTCGCCAGTGCCTTGTGATGTCACCAATGTCCCTGCTGATGTCACTGATGTCTCTGTGATGATACCCCAGTCATTGTGAAGTCACCGATGTTCCCTGTCATGTCACTGATTTCCCTGTGACACCACGGCTGTCTGTTTGTTTTCACCAGTCACCTTTTGTGTTACTGTTCCTCCGTGGTGTAACCTCTGTGA
>NW_020962730.1:17033-18319 GCF_003031625.1 Empidonax traillii | reverse complement strand
GTAGGAGATGGTTGTGGTGGCCCAGAGGGAGTTGTGCATGGCTTTGGGCACAGTGGTGCAGATGCAGCCCAGGTCTGTGAGGGAGAGGTGCAGCAGGAAGAAGTCCCTGGGGGTGTGCAGGTGCTGGTCGCAGGCTACGGCGCTGAGGATGAGGCCGTTGCCCAGGAGGGCAGCCAGGGAGATGCCCAGGAAGAGCCAGAAGTGCAGCAGCTGCAGCTCCCGCCTATCTGACAATGCCAGCAGCAGGAACTGGGCCATGGAGCTGCTGTTGGGCATTTGCTGCTTCCTCAGAGCGTTTGGATCTGTTGAGGAGGAGAAGTCAATGCTGAGTTAGACCAGGCTGCTGCAGCCAAACAGGACACGTCTCACAGCCACCCTACTCTCAGGCTCTCTCTCCTCACTCAGACCTCCCTGCAGCTCCCTCCCCTGAGCTCTGGCTGTTGCTGCCTGAGGGCACCACTGGAAGCAGGAACTCTGAGATGGGCTCCCAAGGACTTGTCTTGCACTTCTGCCACAGTTAGGAGTGGTTGTGGATGTTGAAAATCCCTGACAATTCCATTGCACGGCAGGTCAGGTCTTGTGGGTTCTGAGGGCACAGGGACGGTCCCTCAGTTCAGACAGAAGAGCTGCTCTGCCCATCAGTCTGTGCTCAGCTGCCCTGTGCTGGCAGCTTGGAGCTGCAGGAGCATCACACTCAACTGTTCCCCTACACAGAAACTGCACAGAGAGCCAGGAATCCGTGTCCAAACAACAGACTGACACACTCCTCACCTATTCTTCTCTACCTTCTATGACTGAGACACCAAATGCTCATTGCAGCTGCCCAGAGCATTTCCATGCAGTGAGCACTGAGGAGTTTAATCCACGGGGATCCTGTGCAGCACAGAGATACTATGGCTGAGCTGTGCCCTCCTGGAGGGCACCTGCAGCCCTGCAGGACACCCAGGGAAACAGCTGAAGAGCCTGAAGTTTCCTGCAGGGCACTTGGGCACTTTGCTCCCACTGACACATCCCCACAGCAGCACCCAAAGGGTTTGTGTCTGCACAGGAATCTGCCCCCCCAAACCCCACACTCTCTCAGAAATCCCAGTGGTGATAACAAGGAGAGCCCAGGCAGCAGGGGATGGCAGGGAAATGCCCCAGTGCTGCTGCCAAGAGAGGAGGAACAGGCAGAGCCAGCTGGAAATGAGGGCCTTGTCCTTGCCTGGGCTCTGGCTGCTGCAGGGCAATGCCCAGCCCAGCCCCCGTGGGCCTGAGGGCAGAGGCTCTGCTTGGGCTGGCAAAGG
>NW_020962730.1:7646-9822 GCF_003031625.1 Empidonax traillii | reverse complement strand
TCTGGGGTGTGTTGTAGAAACCGAAAATGGGTTTCCCTCCCTGATGAATGGGGGGGTTAAGCCCAAGCATCCGGCCCAGCGCGCATCTTGCGTGGGAAAAGAGACACATACACGCAGGTTACATGTCCAGCAAAATGGCTGATTCCTTTATTACACGGGTGTTTTTATAGGGAGGGTATAGAAGGTTCTTGGACAGGGGTAGGTTAGTGGTTTGAACCCTCGAATCTCGAGGATTTCTGATAAGGGGGTTTGAAGATATTGGTTAGGAGGATATGTTTATTCATTCAGGGGGAAGGGATAGCCAGGAAAGCAGGGGAGGTGTGGTCTTTGGGGGCCCAGGAGAGGGAAATCCTGCAGAGGTCTGTAAGGCTGGGGCTGCTCTGGCCCCTGCAGCCGGCCCCCAGGCAGTTCTGGGCAGCTGCTATTGCTAGAAGCTTGATTCTCTGCAGGCTCTGGCAGTTCCACTTCCCACAATTCCCCCTTTCTTGTTTTTGCAGGGCTGTGAAAACCTGGGAAAAACTTTTAGTCATGGATTTTTTAGCACAAAAAATTAAACAGGGATCAAAAACAAGGATAGGGAAAGTGATAATTAGAAACAAAATGATTCCTTTAACAACCTTGTTGACTCAATCAGAGAGGGAAGGAAGGCAAAATCGACTAAAGAGACCTGAAAAATCTTTTGTCTTGGTTTATGGTGATAGAGTGGATGGAAGGCAGGTTAGTGGGTGGAGAGAAATTTTTAGTAGGAAGAGGATAAGGTTGGGAGCTATTACAGCACGTGGTGTTGTTAGTATAGAGTCGGGGATAGGTTAGATTTTAGAGTAAGGCTATTAGTAGTGGGTTTAAATTTAAGGCAAGTGGTAGCTACAAATGAGCCTAAAAGATTTAACTCTTGGGGATCTATGTGTAGAGTTCCCTAACGTAGGAGAAGTTGGGAGATAGTGTTTGAAGAAGGAAGGAAATTATCTATAAGGGAAGTGTTCTGGATAAACCTGTTCTAATCAGGTATATCCCTACGAGACAGCTTTTAAAAGGTTTTACTCATGCTGTCAAAGAAAATGCACATTGTGTCTGTGTCAGTGGTTTTGGTCGGGGTGGTCCAGACGTTCTTTGCCGGTTGCTGCAGTCAGTTTGGGACTGGGAAGGCTACGGTAGTTCATGGTGGAACAAAGGAGAGAAGGATCAGGAGAGCTTGGAGTTCTCTAGGAAGGGTTTGGTTCTTTCTGGGGGGACCCATCTTGGAATGAATTTCCCCCTGAACTTCCACAGCTTGAAAAATCGCATTTATCCATTGTCTTGGTACTTGCTTGGTGTCTTGAGGTGCTGTGTTTCTTCGTATTACAGTATCTGTAGCTTTACTCGTTGTGGCAGATGCTGTATGTTGCTCTATAGATGCAGAACTTGGTGCTTGGTTCTCTGAAGGGGTTGTTTTCAAGCTTTCAGTAGATGTTGAAATTGTCTTTTCAGGAGCAGCTTGGATTTTGTTATGTATTGTTTCAGTTTGTGTGCTGGAAGGAACTGCAAATATCTGTGTCTTTGCAGAGGTCTGCTCTCTGAAGGCAGGCTACTGGAACGGAGCTTCTGGGGCTGAGTTACCCGTCCCCCCTAGGGAGGAGGGGTTTGCCGGGATGTTTGAAGGGGGCGTGAATAATTTCTGTGTCTCCGCCCACTGTCGAGTCCCCTCCCTTTCGTTGTGTAGTTTGGAAAAGTTTTCGCGGGCTTTTGCTTGTTCTTTGTTCTCTTTTTCGCCATGTTGGCTGCCCTGTAGTTTCCCCCCCCCGTGTGTATATTTGTTCTCCCCCCTCTGTCCGTGCCGTGGTGTCTGCTGAGGTGCCGGCGGTTCCGCGTTGTCGGGAAAAGGTTGGGGGGGGGTGGGAAGCTCGAGCGGCGGCAGCAGCGGCACGGTCCCGCGGCGGCAGGCAGGCGGCAGCTGCGGCGGGGGCGCGGGGACCGCGCGCGGCACCCGCCGGTCGGCGGCTGGGGCGGCGGCTGCGGCCGCGGGGCCGCGCGGGGCCGGGGCGGCTCGTCTCGCGCGCAGCTGAGGGCGGCGGGCGGGGCGGGGGGGTGCCGGGCAGTAGCGCCGGGGTGGCGGGCAGCGGCGGGGCCGGGGGCGGCGTCTGCCGGCGGCGCGGAGAGGTGCGGGGGGCCGGCGGGGCGCGGCGGGGGCGGCAGCGCC
>NW_020962730.1:0-1522 GCF_003031625.1 Empidonax traillii | reverse complement strand
CGGCCTCATCCTCAGCGCCGTAGCCTGCGACCAGCACCTGCACACCCCCAGGGACTTCTTCCTGCTGCACCTCTCCCTCACAGACCTGGGCTGCATCTGCACCACTGTGCCCAAAGCCATGCACAACTCCCTCTGGGACACCACAACCATCTCCTACACAGCATGTGCTGCACAGGCCTTTTTCTTTCTATTCTTTATCTCCACAGAGTATTTCCTCCTGACCATCATGTGCTACGACCGCTACGTTGCCATCTGCAAACCCCTGCACTACGGGACCCTCCTGGGCAGCAGAGCTTGTGCCCACATGGCAGCAGCTGCCTGGGCCTCTGGGTTTCTCTATTCTCTGCTGCACACAGCCAATACATTTTCCCTGTCCCTGTGCCAGGGCAATGCCCTGGGCCAGTTCTTCTGTGAAATCCCTCACATCCTCAAGCTCTCCTGCTCACACTCAGGCTACCTCAGGGAAATTGGTTTTCTTGTGGTTGGTGGCTGTTTAGCGTTTGGGTGCTTTGTTTTCATAGTTTTCTCCTATGTGCAGATCTTCAGGGCTGTGTTGAGGATCCCCTCTGAGCAGGGACGGCACAAAGCCTTTTCCACGTGCCTCCCTCACCTGGCCGTGGTCTCCCTGTTCATCAGCACTGGCATGTTTGCCTACCTGAAGCCCCCCTCCATCTCCTCCCCATCCCTGGATCTGATTATGTCAGTTCTGTACTCAGTGGTTCCTCCATCACTGAACCCCCTCATCTACAGCCTGAGGAGCCAGGAGCTCAAGGATGCCATAAGGAAAATGATGACTGGATGCTTTTAAGGATAATAAAGTGCCTGTGTTCTGGTGTGGAACTTTCAGAAAGGGGACTTCTTAATGGCCCAGCATTCCTGCTCAGGTTTTCGTTGAGGTCATTAGGATCTTCTTGCAATGATTTTCTATTAATTAAAATATTATAATGTATCTGTCTTCTAATTTAGTGTCTACCCAATGAATTTGTGCCAGATATGTATAAATGATGAATGGTGCTCTCTGAGTATTTTAACAAAATAAAGGACCCTGCAGTGCCTTCTTTGTCCAAGACCCTTCTTCTCAGCTGTTCCTAAAGCACAGCACACTGCAGGACAGGGGGGATTGGCAAAGGGAAAGGGGACAAGAATCCCAGCACAGCAACACTGCCAGGGAGCAGCTGAGCTTGGGCTTTGCAGAGCTGCTCTTTCCACTTCCACACTGTCCTTGTGAGCCCCTTTCTGGCTGCAAGGCCTGAGTGCTCTCTGAGCACAGTCCTGGGGGTGGGAGCCCTTTGAGCACAGGCAGGGACAGGCACTGGCAACTTCTGAAGCAGAGCTGGGCTCCCTGACAGCATCTCCAGGATGCTGTGGGATCTTCTGAGGGCACTGCATGGACTGGGTCACTTCTTCTGTGCCCTTGCTGCAGGGCTGGAACTCTCCTGCAGTGACACCAGGACACTCCTGCTCTTTGCATTGCCAGCCTGATTTGGAAATCCAGTCTTGCCCTGCTGTTGCCAGGGACATG
>NW_020962729.1:6531-9532 GCF_003031625.1 Empidonax traillii | reverse complement strand
TCTGGCTGCCTCCAAGAGATCCATCATTCTGCAACAAGAGCTTCATTTCAGGTACCCATTTCATCTTCAGTGCTCCTCAGCCTGTTTTGGTCTCTGGTTGTGTGTCCTTGCAGAACGAGCTCCTGAGACCTGCTGGTACCTGCCAGGAACAAGGGGAAATTATGTCCCCAGGACCAAAACAAAGGTTTGAAGTTTACCAACAAGACAAAAAAGAATTGTGGTTTTCTAATTTTACTGTGCTTGTGAGTCCTTGCAGTCAGGGCTGATTGTTTCAAACTCGCCTGCGGGTGGGGCAGAACTGACTGGACAAGTCTGGACTCAGGTACCTTTTATTATGCAATTAATGTACAAACTTACTGCTTCTGCTTTTTGCTTTGGTGAAGATCTTACGAGATGTCAGAGCATGTTCATTGTGAGCTTTTGCTTCTCAAGTGAAGGGGAGGGCAGCTTCTTTTTAAAAAGAGCCATCTTTTATGCATCACCTGAATTGAAATGGTTTCAGTAAAATAATCTTGGGAACCCCCCTGGGTGTTCAACCTTCACTTTTTTGGCTGCACTTCTGTCTTTGAGAGCAGGACTAACCCCAACCACATCTCGTGCAGAGCACTCTATTTGGGAGGTCTGTAGAGCATGATGATGTATTGAAAGTCCGATGATTGCCCAAGTCTCAGCTTTGTAAGGGCCCCCAGGGAGCTGTCAGGCTGTTGCAGACTGTGGTGGCTTCAGTTAACCTGCTGTAGTTGTGAAATACAGATGTTTGTGGGCAGGCCAGCAGCCAGCACATCAGTGCTGATGACAGCTCTGGAGATCAGGCTGAGCTGCTCGGAATTGGGGGAGTGGAGGGGGTGGGGGGATCTTCTAGCAGAAGGGGGTTCTGATGGAACCAAGCCTGGCAGCTGCAGGGGAAAATATCTGACTTCCAGGGCTCTGAAGGTTGAAAAGGTCCTGGCTGGAGAGTGGCTACGTGGGGAGGAAGAAAAGGGAGGGCAATTTTGTTGCTGTTGTTGGTTGGCTCCTGCCAGAGCCTGGAAAGCTGCAGGGCCCCGCTGTCCAGGAAGAGTTTCCTTTGCCTTTCGTGGGGACAGGGCAAAACCTGGATCCTCTGCTGTGCAGCTCCCAGCCAGAGATTCTGCTCTGGCACGAGAAGGAAAATAACTCCCAGCTTTTCTGCCTGTGGCTGGAGGAACGTGCCCTTCTGCTCCACATGGGCACCTGTGTCACACAGCCTGGCTCAGACAGGGAGCCACAAACACTCATTTACAGGAGCAGAGCAGGCAGCTCTCAGGAACTTTTGTCAAGGAAGCAGAATGGATTTTGTTTTCCAGGCCAGTTTTTTCTGGTTGCATTTGTTTCTGGGAAGTGCTGTCAATAGTTCTCTGCAGCAAGCTGGGAACAAGGGGAAGGAGGGGAATCCCAAGCCAGGCGGTGTGGCCCTGCTCCACAACCAGCATCGCTGCCAGCAGGGAAACCTGGGCTGGAAGTTGAGAGCGCCCTTTATTCAGGACATTTACCCCCCAGAGGAATCTCCATGTCTCTGTGTCACCAAAAGCAAAGAGGTTGGGAAATGACTGCAGGAAGCACCTTTCTGAACTGGGACCCACTGCAAAGGGCTGCAGTGCCCGTGGGTGAGCTGGCTGTTTGATTGCAGCCCAGCAATCTCCAGGGGCAAGCAGAGCCCCTTTGGCTGCAGGGTCAGCCCAGGCCAGGTCAGAGAGCTCTGCTGATGAACTGGGAATGCAGAGCCAGCTCAGAGGGGCTGTGAGCGTGTACAGTTACTGCTGATGACAAAGTGCTGATTTAGGGATATTATACGGGGTAAGTTTCCAAATCTGAGTTGCACTTTTATATCCCACTGAACCCTCCTGCCAAGGAGGCAAACTTTGACCAGAGGACAAGTAAAGGGCAGGATGGAACCATTCCTTTAATGACAGATGAATAGAAAATCAGGGGAGCTGTGCATTTTTATGAGATCACAGACACAGTTTCAGGCCTAAAACATTCATTCTTTCTGAGAGCCAGCCCAGTGGTGCAAACCTCATTTGCAACTTGGCATTAACACCCAGCATTGCCGTAACTCCAAATCAGAAGAGGTCTCAGAGGCACAGACAGCTTTCAGAGCTCATAACCCAACCAACAGACCTTTCTACTGAAAAACCCAGGGAAAATGGGATGCCAGAGAAAAACATCCTTGATGTTTTCCTGGGGCAAGAATGGACTTTACAGTTTAAACATGAAGAGCTAGGAAAAGCAAGCAAATGACAGTGCTGGGCTGCTGAATGCAGGTGCTGCAGTGGCTGCAGTGCTGAGAGCACCACGGGCTATGCTGGGGACCAAGGGGGACACAGGACCTGCAGGGAGGAGCAGGGAACGTGTGATGGACACTGTGACACAGAATCAGGGCACAGGTTTGTCTTTCCAAGCTGCAGAGGTGGCTGCAAATGAAAACAACGAGTCAAGCTGCACAGGATTAAGGTGGCAGTGTTGTTACCAAGCAAACCTAAACTGCTGGAAAGTTTCTGCCGTGTGAATCCCTCGTGCTGTGCAGCTGAGCTTTCTTTTTCATCTTTTTTCCCTCTAATCTAGTTGCTGGGATGCCGGGGTGGATTTACTGTTTTATTGAACCCCAGCCTGGCAGTGCCAGCAGATGCTGACCTGTGGTGGCTGGAGGGGTTTCACAGCTGCTGCTGCTGCTGCTGAACAGCTTTGTGGGTGCTGTGGGCTCCCTCCCACGAGGGGGGTGGGTGACAGCCCTGCCTGGAGCTGGCAGCCCTCCCCAGGGCATGTGTGGGTGTCTGCCTGACTCTGTGGGGATGGCAGAGGCTTGGCAGGGTCTCAGCCTGCAGGTGGACAATCCAAGGAAAGGGAAGCTGGAGGTGCAGGGTATGGAGGGAAGCTGGAGGTGCAGGGTATGGAGGGAAGCTGGAGGTGCAGGGTATCCAGGGAAGCTGGAGGTGCAGGGTATCCAGGGAAGCTGGAGGTGCAGGGTATCCAGGGAAGCTGG
>NW_020962729.1:0-1576 GCF_003031625.1 Empidonax traillii | reverse complement strand
CCCTTCTGCCCTCTCCCAGTCCCCCTGTCCCTCTCTCCACACCAACAGTCCCAGTGTCCTCCATCCTGCTGGCTCTTTGGGACCAAAAATGTCCCCTTTTCTCTGGAGTGGTTGTTGGGACTCTCACATCTTTCTGGAACCAAAGTCTTTATGTAATTTATGTTTGGGCCATTGGGGTGTGCCCTGGAACGCTATAAAATAAGCAACTCTGGAATTTTTTTTTTTTTTACAGGTTGGAGACACAGCTTGGAACTCCTCAGAGCCATAAAGAACATCCAGCCCCACGGGAGTGTTGTACTGCCAGCCTGTCTGCTGGCATTGCAAACACAGAACAGCCTTCTGGAGTCACTGGCTGTTGTCCTGTAGGCAAAGGTGAAGCAGTAAATCTGCTGTGACTCAGAGTGTGCACCTGGTAGAGGAACCCTCAGAAACATTACTGGAAGGCAGCAGATTTATTCTGAAGACAGTAGGTGAGGTGCATTGGGAGAATCCCTCTAAAATTGCTCAGAAACAAAGGGAACCCAAATGAGGAGCCAAAACATCCCATGGATGCAATCCATAAGCATTGTTTTCTCTGCCAGCAGTTAAAACAGTTATTCAGATCATTTATCTCCTTGCAGATTAAGGTTTCTAAATTTCTGCAGCCTGGGCACAAGCTTTACTCTGCTATTTAATATAGTCACTCTTCACAAACCTGAAGTGACAACCTGAAGAGAACTGCTGGTGGATCTGTCAGCAGCTTGTGCCTGGTGTCTGACATCCCAGTCAGTGCTCACACTTCCTGGGTGTTCATCAGCAGAACTGGCTTCTACTACATGAGAATCAGTACTGAGGAACCTCACACAGAAATCTCTCTTTCTGAGACTGAGCTTGCTGCAGTGAACTTGGACAGTCTGTGTAGACTGGGAGTCCTCTGCAGTTATAAGTTTATGGTTTCATTTAATTGCTCTATTTCTGCCACTTTCATGGGGAGAAGTGATAAATAGTTAGCTTCGTATTTTTGCCAATGTGTCTCTCAGGTGCACCTAGAAATTAGATAGGTCTTGTACCGCTTAAATCTGCATTTTGCTGTGGATCTTTTTAACATGATCTCCCAGAAGGTGCAAAGTTGAAGTTCCCTGCAGTTAAATTGTCATGCTGTGTCCTGCCATCTGAGACCGTGAGGCAGCAGGCAGAGGAAGGGTAAACCCCTCCAGACACCTCTCCCTGGTGCTGCAGGAACATTTTCTGGGGGAATCTGTGCCTAGGAGCCCTGAGAAGATGCTGTTGTGTGCTGGGCTGAGGGCTCTGCAGGCTGGGCTGGAGCTGGAACAGGAGAGACAGCCAGGCCTGGCCAGCCACACTCGGGGTGTTTGCACCGGAATGACCTGGAGATCTCCAGCAGGGTAATTGGGACAGGGTGCTGTGTAATAATTGGGACAGGGTGCTGGGTAATAATTGGGACAGGGTGCTGGGTAATAATCTGGACAGGGTGCTGTGTAATAATCTGGACAGGGTGCTGTGTAATAATCTGGACAGGGTGCTGGGTAATAATTGGGACAGGGTGCTGGGTAATAATCTGGACAGGGTGCTGTGT
>NW_020962728.1:5726-8779 GCF_003031625.1 Empidonax traillii | reverse complement strand
CATTGGTCACATCACAGGGACATTGGTGACATCACAAAGACATGGTGGCACTGCTGGGGACAGCGGTGATATCACTGGGGCAGCAGTGACATCACTGGAGACCAGTGACGTCACAGGGGACTGCTTACAGCAGTGGGAAAGCCAAGATGTCACAGGGACATTGGTGACATCACAGGGGGTGGAGGTGACAACACAGAGATACAGTGATATCATTGTGGACATTGGTGACATCACAGGGGACAGTGGTGGCATCACAGAGGAATCTGTGAAATCATAGGCCATTGTTGCCAACAAATGAAAAGCCGTGATGTCACATGGACTTCAGTGGCATCACAGGGACATTGGTGACATCATGGGGACTACTGTGGTGCTACCGTTGGGGACAGTGATGACATCACAGAGACAGCAATGGCGTCACTGGAGACCAGAAATATCACTGGGGACTGGTGACAACAAAGGGAAAGTCGTGATGTCACAGGGACATCAGTGACATCACAGGGGATCTGGATAACAACAGAGAGACACCAGTGATATCACGGGGGACATTGGTGACATCACAGGGGATGGTGGTGACATTATAGGGACAGCAGTGACATCATTGTGGACCAGTGACATCACAGAAGACTGGTGAGAACAAAGGGGTAGCCGTGATCTCCCAAGGACATCAGTGACATCACTGGGGAGATCGGTGACTTCAGAAGAAAGGGGGTGACATTGCAGAGACACCAGTGACATCATCGGTTACACTGGTGACATCACAGGGACATCAGTGACATAATTGGGGACCAGTGATGTCACAGGGGATTGGTGACCACAAAGGGACAGCTGTGATGTCACAGGGCTATTGGTGACATCACAGGGGACAGGGGTTACAACACAGGGGACAGAGGTGACATCACAAAAACATTGGTGACATCACTGAGAACAAGTGACGTCACAGGGGACTGGTGACAACAAAGGGACAGCTGTGATATAATGTGGATGTTGGAGGAGGAGCTTCCAGAACAAACTGCACACAAATCAGGATGATTTACGCAAATGTTCCGCTTTATTTACATAACCCAACCTCTTATACACTTTCACTGCCCCCCGGGGCGTGATCACTTTCAAACTATTGGTTATTTGCTGTAACCCACGAACTGAGCGTGCATTACTGACACACTGCCTATTGGCTGCACACAGGTGTCCATGTGATATGAAGACATTGTTTTTCTCCTAAAACTCCTCCTTGTTTTTGTCCCAGGTTTCTCTTTGTTTACATTCCTGCAGTCTGGTATCACTGCTCCTGTATCTTTCCACTGCCTGCAAAGAGGCTTCTGGCTATGTCAGGGCAGGCCTAACTGAGGCCAATTAGTATGGTTTGTCCATAGTGTGTCTTTTTTCAGCTCAGCACCCCACAAGTCTGATCCCCCAAATGGAATAAGAATGAAGATTCCTCCCAGACAAAATGTGCCAGCACAAGAACATCTCTTTGTGCCTGGAGTGCCAAGAGTGGCTCACCAATTTCACAGGAGAGATGGAAGGTAAGGTCTTTTTTTCCTGGGTGGAACTTCATTTGTTTGGTGTCAGAACCCCCACGCTGAAATGGTCAGTCTGAGTCCCCAAATGGCATAAGAATGAAGAATCCTCCCTGTGAAGGTTTTGGTCTGGGCCTTCCTGGTAACCAGTTTGTAACCAAGGAAGTGGTCTTGTACCCAGTATTTTATACGATTTGCACATAAACCAGAGTATAAATAAGTTGGAGATCAGAGACCTCGCTCTCTTCTCTTCTGGCAAGGTTCAGGGAAGTGGGTCCTTGTGTTGGTCTCGCTTATCTAAGGCTGAGGCCTTCAGTGCCCCCTGGCCTACCACGTGAGAGATTGGAGAGTGCTGGCCGTGTCTGCCCATCCTGCTTTTCTAAGGGACGTGGTGAGATTTGTTTTGCTAGTTATTAGGACAGTTCTTGTGTTTGATTGTGTATATGTGTTTGGTTTCCCTTTTTGTCTGCTTTTGTCCCCTTTTCTCTTTTTCCTTTCCCTTCAAGGGGTGTTTGGATTCCCTGTGCTGTGTACATAGCATCTTAATTGTATATAGCTGTAATATACATAAATATATATATTTTTATGTAATTAGCTTGATTCCAGGTTCTTCAATTTTGTTATAGTTTATTTTCCCTTTGTCCTAAGGGAAGAATGGAGGGGGAAGGGGTTGCTACTGTGATTTTGGGCATTTAGCAGGGAGCCAGGTCTGAATCATCACACCCATAAACCTCATAATGGTGCAGGCCCCATAAAGGCACTGACCTCATAAAGCCAAACAACCTCATAATGGGGCTTTCATCATAAAAGCTCTGTCTTCATAAAGCCCATACATGTCATAATGGTGCTGTCCTCATAAATCCCATAAACCTCATCAGGGGCTCCCATGATAAAGGCCATGTCCTCATAAACACCATAAATATCATAAAGGCTCTGTCTTCATAAACCCCACCCACCTCATAAAAGTGCAGGCATCATAAAGACACTGCTCTCATAAAGCCCATAAACCTCACAGTGGTGCAGGCCTCATAGAGCCCAAACACCTCATAAAAGAGCTCTCATCATAAAAGCTCCCTCTTCATAAAACCTTTACATGTCATAATGCTGCTCTCCTCATAAAGCCCATAAACCTCAAAAAGGGGCCATCCTAAATTGTCTCTCCTCATAAACCCCATCCACCTCACAATGGGGCAGCCTCAGAAGGTCTCTGTGCTCATAGAACCCATCCACCCCATAACGGTGCAGCCTCATAAAGGCACTGTCCTCATAACCCTCACAAACCTCATAACAGTGCAAGCCTCATAAGGCCCCTGTCGTGAAAGGGCCCATAAACCTCCTCATGGGGCTGTCATCATAAAGGAGATGATTTCATAAATGCCATAAACCTCATAAAGGCTCTGCCCTCATAAACACCATAAATGTCATAAAGGCACTGTCCTCATACACCCCACACACCTCATGATAGAGCTCTCATCATAAAAGATCTCTCTGCATAAAGCCCATGCAGGTCATAAAGGTGCTGTCCTCAGAAAGCCC
>NW_020962728.1:0-1004 GCF_003031625.1 Empidonax traillii | reverse complement strand
GAGACAACCTACGAATAGGTTTTGTATTTAGCTGAACCACTGCAAACAGTCTTTTAAGCACACTGAAATCCATTGTCCACTTTCTCAAGCTGGTTTTTCCACTCCTCAAAGGTGGTCTCGCTGCTCTCAGCCTCCTTCCACATCCTGAATGCCTTTTCCATATCTTCATAGACACTCTGGTTTCCAACATCTCCTCCTTTTTTGTTTTTTATATGAACTGAAAATACCTGCTTAGTGACAACTCCTTTGAGATAGGAAGAAAGATAAGTGAGGGATGCAGAGAGACAAACTAAAAGCATTTGCTTCACCCAATTTGGAAGTGAGGGTAAATGCAATCCATCGAAAATATCAGCAGAGTAAAAATTTGCAGGTGCACGTGCAGCCTTAATTAAATTTTTTAATCCTGTGAAACCATAAAAAGCATAGTAGTTGGATGGCTGAGGTTTGGAAAAATTAAAACAACAGAAACTTTCAACATCCCTACAATTTAAGTTTTGATTCAGCAAGAAAAAAATCAATGGCAGCATGGTAATTTAGGGACAGGCCAATAAAAAGTGATGTAGTGTTTATCAGACTGTTAATGGTTTTGCTGATGGAATGAGCTTTCTTTGAAATTCTACACCTCAGTCTTTCTAGTGTCCTAAAGTCATCTATGCTTTTTATACCCTGGGGAAACAAATTTTGGAATGTGCAACTGGATGAATTCTGAACTTTGTTATTTTTCTTAGGGGGTAGGAATTGTGAAGAAAGGAGTTCACCTGGATTGTACATGGTCATAACTCCTATTGAACAAGGGCCACCTACTGGGAAGGCTGGAATTCCATTCCAGGCCCGGTCCCCACATAACAGAAATTCATCATTGGGAAGCCACCAGGGTCTTTTGTAGGTTTCTGTGTGTAAGATGTCAGTGGTATTGCACCATAAAGATGCATTCTTGTAGATGTTAGAGTATGGGGTGACTTCTTGGGGTTCTATGTCAGTACGACGAGGGTCTCTTTTGAATA
>NW_020962727.1:14072-17088 GCF_003031625.1 Empidonax traillii | reverse complement strand
AAAAAAAAAAAAATTCACCGATGTGGAGGACCGCGCTCGTGTACCTCGTCGTAGCCATTATATCGGTCTCCTTTACCTCGAGCTGTTACGGGACGGACCTTCGGCACGTTCGGCGGCCGGCCGAAGGGTTGCGTATCGCCTAGAAAAAAACCCCAAGCGATTGCAACTTAGATGCCCCGATTGACCAAATAGACAACATCCTAAAACTAACACCACGTTTGGTCCGGGAACAAAATTCTCACCTCGCTCTTGTCCCCGCTGTGGCTCTACCCCTCGAGACCGATTGTGCCCCATCTGGAAAATAAAAAACAAAAACACACAAGATAAAGGACTCCTATGGCTAAAATTAACATCTTGCATCAAACACAATACCACCTTCTTCCTAGGTCGCTTCACCTTGTCTCGCTCCGGGGTACCTCATGTCCGCTTATCTGAACAACAACAACAAAAAAATTAGGATTAGGCAGGTCACCCGCATGGTCACCGAGATGTTAACCATTTAGAAACCTCATTTCCCCAGAGCAAATGAGATCTCTGACCTCAGCATGCCAGAAAAGAACTGGCAACCCAGCGTCAAGGCCCCGCTATCTGAGTACCATCAGCTCCACAACACAGCTCTAGCGATTGGACAAAAATTACATACGCTTGCTCAATCTACATGACTGTACAGCCATTGTCTCAACTCTGTAAGCTAACTGACATGTTGATGTGAGACTCAGAGCAATAGTCCATCTACCCACTGTTCTACAGAGCAGGGCAGAGCAGCTCCAGACTGATCCCAGGTGAGACATCCCATACCCGTGACAACACAAACCGTGGGACACGATTAACGGACAAACCTCTCATTGACAAGATTTGAATGAGAGAATGGAGATGCTGTAGAAAAACATGACCTCGAGGACTACCGGGCTAAGATGACTCGGCTCAAAGGATCCTGAAAAACAAAGATGCTAACGAGATGACACGTCATAGGAAGTGCCCGTCAAAACCGGGAAGACGGATGCGTGACGTGACCACGTCCGGAAGCTAAGAAGGGCACGATGTGCAAGATGATTCCTTCCGCTTTATCGTGGGTGGCTGGAGAATGCCGCCGATGATATGACCTGGAACGAGGCCTTAAAAGATGCGTGACCGTACAAGTCAGAGATACAATTCCAAAAAAGGCCTGACCTTGCAAGTCAAGTGACTGACAACTTCACTACTTGGCTACACAGAGAAAACCTTCAAGAGCCGAATGATGATGCCTGATGCTTCCCATAAGCCCCTCGAGGGCAAGGTGCAAAAACCCTAACGACACAGAACACGGAGGAGACGAAGGACACGACACAGCCTGAAACTGCTCTGCCCTGCACACCTGAATCCAATGATACAAAGTAAGCCCTTCCTCTGATGTGTCCTAATAACCTCTGACTGGATACCCATTATGCTATACTAATTTCAAAAATCCCTCCCGGTAATTCACATAACTTGGACCGACTCCCACCCCCTCTCCAGATCGGAGCCCTCCACTTATCTTTCGGAGAGCTGGGCGTGCAAATCCGTCTTTGACGCAAAGGAAGGGCACCTGGGCTGAATCGGAGGTTCCTGCCGTCACGAGATTACTCCGAGCCAACTACGATAAAGAAAACCAGATATGACCCATAAGTTGTGTGGCACGTAGCACAAACCCCGACGATCCCCCTACTCACTGTCACCCGTGCAGGTCCTCGGGTCGCCGGATCGAACCGGAGTAGTCGCACGCTGCGGTCGTCGTCTTGCGGGTTACCTGAGCGAGCGAGAGACAAAATTAAAGGGGATTTCTAAAGTTGCAGTGGATCCCTGCTCCTCCCGATGCCTCCTTGACTCCCCTCAAATGCCCGGCCGCTCCCCAAGACTTGCCAAATGGCACCTGCAACTGATAAAGCTCGGGGCTTCGTTGCTGATCAGCACCTGCAACCGATAAAGCTCGGTGCTTAGTTGTGAGACTGCTTCTCCTTCTAAACTAACACAAAAGCAAAGGAGTTCTGCTGTAAATATACAGCACTTTTGCCTAGCTAGATTTGTTGTATATATAGTTCTTTAGTTTTTATCTTGCTAATCATAAGTTGCAATGTTACTCTCCCCAGAGCAAACCTCTTCTGTCTGCATAAACCTTCTCTCAGTTTATAGCAATTGTGTGAGGGGTGAGAGAAAATTGCCCCAGAGTAAACCCATAACATTTTGGATGGAAAACATGAGTAGAGATAGCTGGGAGGGGTGAGGACCAGTTCAGACCATGACCCCAAATTACATTTCAAACCATCAAGAAACCCCAAAAGACAAAATGCTCCTAAAAAATCCCCCCAAAACCAGAAAAGCCCCAGCAAATTACAAAAGCACCTTACCATCCCTAACCAAATTACACAAAACAAACATCTTGAAAAATCCTGCAATCGAATATAATCCTCTTCATAGCCCCAAAAATGGTGATTCAATAAAAAAACAAAAAAAAAAAGCTTGAAAGATTTCCTTCAGTGAAAGAAAGGAGAGCTGTTATTCCCTTGAATCCCAGCTGGTGAATGAGCTCCTTGGCCACAGGCTGGAGCTAATATACCCCCGGCTAGTCCCACCTCCCTTCCCATGAGGCCCCAGGAAAAGGGAGGAGCCAATTACCACAGAGTATAAAGGCTCTCTGGGGAGCAGCACTGAGTTTTTCAAGCTCAGCATGAGTAAGAGGCCTGCTGCAAGAAAGACTGCTAATGAGAAGAAAGACCCATGCTCTCTTTCTACAGCTAGCACCAGGAAAACAGCAGAGACCAGGTAAGAAGCTAAACTCTTGGGTCTTTGGTCAGAGAGTTAAATAGGTAAACAACCTAAAAAGGCAGGGAAAAAAGTAACTGAGCAAAGAAAGAGAAAGGGTGGTGGAACAATGTGGGCACTCCATATGCAGTAAGAGCTCCCTGCCCTGGCATGTCTTCACCAGGAAAAATCCTTTTCTGTGTACAGTTTGGGGTCTTAAATGTCCAATTTCATTCTGAGGCACCTGCAAATGAGCTAG
>NW_020962727.1:8497-9513 GCF_003031625.1 Empidonax traillii | reverse complement strand
GGTACATCTTGTCTGTGAGGAATCTGTGTCCATAGTTGATATTACAATCAGACCGTCAATTTCAGAGCAGGACTTCTGCAAGCAAACAACAGCCATTTCTCCCAGGTAGAAAAGGTACTTATCACGAAGATATCGCATGCAGTTGGTGAGCCAGGCTAGGAACACCAGAGAAAATAGAAGCTTCCTGACATAGAATGTTTTGTCTGGAATGAATCTTCAATCGTATTCAGTGAGGAAAGTCAGCCTGGCAATTTCAGTGCAGGACTCGGGCAAGGCAACAACAGCCCTTTCTCCCAGGAAACAAAGTGCTTAGCCTCGGGGCTCTGGTGTAGTGGGTGGGAAGGCCTGGGCACCCAAAGAGCAGCAGGACCTTTCTGCGATGGCACCTCTCGTCTGGGAATAATCTTCATTCTTGTTCGATTCTGGAGTCCGAGCAGCAATATCAGTGCAGGATTCCTGCAAGCGAACAAAAGCCCTTTCTCCCAGACAAGAAAGTGCTTACCCTCGGGGTAAAATGTCGGCCTTGTGGGCAAGCCTGGGCACTGCATGGGAAGCAGAAGCTTTCTTTGATGGCACCTCTCGTCTGGTAGGAATCTTTGTCCGTATTCAATTTTGGCATTCAGACTGGCAATTTCAGCGCAGGATTCCTGCAAGCGAACAGCAGCCCTTTCTCCCAGGAAAAATACTGCTTACCCTCGGGGTAAAATGTCTGCATTCTGGGCCAGCCTGGGCACTGCGTGGGCAGCAGCAGCAGCTTTCTCCTAGGAAAGAAAGTGCTTAGCCTCGGGGCTCAGGTGTAGTTGGTGGGAAGGCCTGGGCACCCAAGGGCAGCAGGAGCTTTCTGCGATGGCACCTCTCATCTGGCAGGAATCTTTGTTCTTACTCAGTTTTGGAGTCAGACTGGCAATTTCAGCGCAGGACTCGTGCAAGGAGAAAAACAGCCCTTTCTCGCAGGAAACAAAGTGCTTACCCTCGGCCTCTAAGGGGCAGTTAGTGGGCCAGCCTGGGCACTGCAT
>NW_020962727.1:0-1273 GCF_003031625.1 Empidonax traillii | reverse complement strand
CTGCGTGGGTAGCAGCAGCAGCTTTCTCTCCTTGCACCTCTTGTATGGAAGCAATCTTTGTTCGTATTAAATTTTAAAGTCAGACTGGCAATGTGAGCGCAGGATTTCTTCAAGCGAACAACAGCCCTTTCTCCCAGGAAACAAAGTGCTTAGCCTCGGGGCTCAGGTGTAGTTGGTGGGAAGGCCTGGCCACCCAAAGAGCAGCAGGAGCTTTCTGCGATGGCACCTCTGGTCTGGGACAAATCTTCATTCTTGTTCGATTCTGGAGTCCGAGCAGCAATATCAGTGCAGGATTCCTGCAAGCGAACAAGAGCCCTTTATCCCAGATAAGAAAGTGCTTACCCTCGGGGTAAAATGTCGGGCTTGTGGGCCAGCCTGGGCAGTGCGTGGGAAGCAGGAACTTTCTTTGATGGCAGCTCTCGTCTGGCAGGAATCTTTGTCCGTATTCAATTTTGGCATTCAGACTGGCAATTTCAGCGCAGGATTCCTGCAAGCGAACAACAGCCCTTTCTCCCAGGAAAAATACTGCTTACCCTCGGGGTAAAATGACCGCGTTCTGGGCAAGCCTGGGCACTGCGTGGGCAACAGCAGCAGCTTTCTCTCCTTGCACCTCTTGTCTGGCAGCAATCTTTGTCCGTACTGAATTTTAAAGTCAGACTGGCAATGTGAGCGCAGGATTTCTTCAAGCGAACAAAAGCTCTTTCTCCCAGGAAAGAAAGTGCTTACTCTCGGGCTCTCAGGTGTAGTTAGTGGGCCAGCCCGGGCCCTCCATGGGCAGCACGGACTTCCTCACCTCGCACCTTTTGTCAGGGAGAGGGCTTTGTTCTTATTGAATTTTGGAGGCAGAGTAGCAAGATTAGCGCAGGACTCCTGCAAGGCAACAACAGCCCTTTCTCCCAGGAAACAAAGGGCTTAGCCTCGGGGCTCCGGTGTAGTGGGTGGGAAGGCCTGGCCACCCAAAGAGCAGCAGGAGCTTTCTGCGATGGCACCTCTGGTCTGGGACAAATCTTCATTCTTGTTCGATTCTGGAGTCCGATCAGCAATATCAGTGCAGGATTCCTGCAAGCGAACAACAGCCCTTTATCCCAGACAAGAAAGTGCTTACCCTCGGGGTAAAATGTCGGCCTTGTGGGCAAGCCTGGGCACTGCATGGGAAGTAGAAGCTTTCTTTGATGGCACCTCTCGTCTGGCAGGAATCTTTGTCCGTATTCAATTTTGGCATTCAGACTGGCAATTTCAGCGCAGGATTCCTGCAAGCGAACAACAGCCCTTT
>NW_020962726.1:7355-8936 GCF_003031625.1 Empidonax traillii | reverse complement strand
ATGGGGTGTCAGCACTGCTGGGGGGAGCGATGCTCATCCTTCCATCCACACTGTGCTGCTCCGCGGGGACACCCGCCAAGCACGGGCACCGACCAGCCCCTGCAGAGCGTGGTAGGCCTGGCCTGTCTGTGCAGGTGAGCACAGTTTATTGATAGGAAGTGACAGGGAAAGCAAACATTTGATATCCTTTTTCTTGTATTCCTTTAGTTCCCTTTTTACTAGCTAATGCTGTAAGAGAGGCTGTTCGTAGTATTGTATGAATGCCAATTGATAAAGTAGTCGTTTTGTATTCTATTTTAGTTTTTGATTCTCTTTGCTAGGAGTTTTTTTATTCTCACAGCAATAAAAGATTTTTTGTAGGGTTTGAATGACTGTTGTACTTGTTCCAGGTGTGGATTCAAATGAACTAACACAGAAGGGACTGGGAAGAGGTTTCGAGGGTTCGGGGGGGGTTCGGGGAGACCAGGACAGGGTTTGTGGGGTCCTGGGTGGTCTCTGGGAGGTTTTGGGGGCCCTGACCCCCCCAGCTCCCTCCAGAGATGCAACAGGACACCGTCCGCCCTGGGGGTCATGTCCCCCCTTTGCCACAGAGCTCCTGAGCCGCCGGCGGCCGCAGCCCCTCCCCGTGGCCTTGGGTCCAGCCGGGATCCCCCAGTCCATCTCCACCCAGAGTTTGAGCGGGTCGTGTGTCCCCACATTGCCCGCAGCAAGTTGCACAGCTGAAAGGGTCCCGGAGCCAAACTCTTCCCTGTATTTATTACCTTGGGGTCTCCTCAGTAGAAAGCACAGCACCACATGGACTATTCTGAGGTGTGCAGGCATTTGGACTTCTGCCTGCCTCACACACACACACGAAGTCAGGTGTAGTGCTGCCCTCAGAGAAAACCCACCCAATTTTGCTGCAACTAAAGCCATGGAATTTGTTTCATTGGCATTCAAGATGAGGCTGTGCCTGTGTCCAGAACAGAGGCTCAGAAAAGCATTTCTTAAGTTTCCACTGAAATCTGGTGCGGACATGACCAAGGCACTGGTGGCACTCTGAGTCAACAGTAGTGTTTCCAGTGGCTCTCTGAAGGAACACAAGTGTCCAAGGAAACCAACACAAGTGTCCCCCTACTTCAGCACTGAATGAGCTTCTTCAGGCCACTTTCATTTCCTGTCTAAGTTTAATTTCCGTGGAAGGAGGTTTTGGCCTACTTTAATAGGAGTTAATTTCCAAACTGCTTTCTTAATTTCCTGAAGGACATTGACAAGGATCATGGAGTTTGTCACTTGGCCATGCTCCTGTACTTTGGCAGCAGAGGAAAGGAGAGTCCGGGCTACAATCCCATGGCGTCCATTGAAGAAGAGCTTGAAATCAAAACCACCTTCCTATTCCAGGGTTCAAGTCAGTGCCCAGCATGTAGTGGAAAAGAAGTTGCCGGTGAATTTGCTGGAAAGCAGGAAAAAATAGAAAAGTACACAGTTACATACAAGTACAGGCAAGTACTATTCTGACTAGACATTTCAGATTCATTTGATGTAGTGACAATAAAAATCGTAAACCCACGGAAGGTTGTGCAAGACAACACAAACTGACCC
>NW_020962726.1:5918-7334 GCF_003031625.1 Empidonax traillii | reverse complement strand
AGTTGGTGAGCAACTGTTACACCAGTTGAGGGTTGTTTATGTGTGTATGAACACCAAGAAGATGCATTTTGGTAAAAGGGCATATCTGGAGACAGGTCTTGCAAAAGGGTCTTTGTGGCAGCAAAAACATTGCGTCCCCTCTGGTACTTATTGACTATTAGTGTTGTGCTTTTATAATAAAAATAAAAACAAGTAGCAGCAGTTAAAATGTCTACGATATCTAATTCCTGTGGTGCAGTGCCTACCGGTAACCTCTGTAGCCAAGCAGATACATTTGGAATGCAGCTTAGCGCAGAAGTATTACAAGCTTTTGTTGACAGAGTGGATAATCGTGTAACATTAGAAACAAGTTTCACAGAGTTATTTTCAGGTGATCCAATAAGGCACGTATGAAAAGGCAGCTCTGGTTGCTTCAATGAGGCACAGAAGGTAGTTTAGTTCAGTGCTTTCATCAGGGTCACCCAGATGTTCTTGTTGTTCCATGGGCTGAGGCACTTGAGCTGTTCTGCGTAGGAGTCGTCAGTGCTGGTCTCCCCAAGACACAACAGGACTCACACACCAAGCAGGAACCCACAGGGGTCCATTCTCTGTAGAAACACAAGCATAACCCTTTCCCCAGGTTATCAGTTGATGAGGGCAGGACCACTGTCCAGACACCATGTCCCACACCTGGGCAGGAGAAGAAGTAGTCACAGCTTGAGAGGACAATAAGTCCGCAGTGGTGACATCATCATCCCCAGTGGGGACATGGGTGACATCACTAGGGATCAGTGACTTCACAGAGGACTGGTGAAAACAAAGGGACAGCAGTGATGTCACAGGGCCATTGGTGACATCACAGGGGACATGGATGACTTCACAACGATAGGAGTGACATAACAGAGACACCAGTGACATCATTGGGGACATTGGTGACATCACAGGGGTCAGTGGTGACATCTCAGGGACAGCGGTGACATCACGGGGGACACAGGGACCACCCCTTGCGACAACAGAGACATCACTGGAGATAGTGGTGACACCCGTGTGGACAGCAGTGACATCACTGAACACCACTGACATCACAAGGACATCAGTGACATTGCCAGCGACATCACTGATGTAATTGGGGACCAGTGATATCACAGGGACATAGATGACATCACATGGACAGCAATGACATCACAAGGACAGGGGTGACATCACAGGGACATCAGTGACATCATTGGGGACCAGAGACATCACAGGGGTCTGGTGACATCATTAGGGGCAGTGGTGACTTCAAAAAACCATCAGTGACATCACTGGAGACCCCAGTCCATCTCCACCCGGAGTTTGGGGGGGTTGTGTGTCCCCGCATTGCCCGCAGCAAGTTGCACAGCTGAAAGGGTCCTGGAGCCAAACTCTTCCCTGTATTTATTACCTTGGGCTCTCCTC
>NW_020962726.1:0-1132 GCF_003031625.1 Empidonax traillii | reverse complement strand
TGTGGGATCTCTGGGACACAACAGTGTAGTTAATGAATGGGGCCGTTTCTGAACTTCCTGGGGCAGGTTGCAATTGGCTACTGAGGCCAAAAGATTTAGTCTGGAAAGCTGATCAAACAGAAACGAGTGTTTCTTCTACCACACATTTGAAAATAGTCCCTTAGGAAAACCTGAGGGACTTGGAAAATTTACAAAGCTTGAAGCCTGCTCAGCATCCCTGATTCCTCATCTCCACCCATCCTCAGGAACTGGGCTCTCTCCTCTTTCAGGCTCTCATCTGTGTATGCTGTATTAAGGCCTCCTAACTTCTGAAGAAAAGTAGCATTAGAAGCTCACATTTCTGCAAAGGTTTCCTTAGCAGATGGGTTTAAAAGCCAACCTTTGTTGCCATGACCAATGAATGCAGAGCTGGGCTATAGAGCCAAAGGTTATTTCTGTTGCTGGCTTTGCTACACTGTCTAAGAACTTCTTTCCACATCAGTGCTGGCAACAAGAATTCCAGTTTAACCCCTGTTTCATTTTTCAGGTTTGCATTTCAAGAATGGTCAGCATTTATTGGAAACTCAGAAAGGGTTGGAAGGAACAGCCTCCCAAAATAGTTTTGCTTCTTTCTGAGGGAGAATTTTCAAACCTCTCTTTTGAGTAGGCAAGGAGTTGAACGACTTGTACAATTGTAAAGAAAAATCAAAACATTTGCTCTGATTAATCTCTTAACTTATATTTGGCTAAAGAGTTCTCTTATTGTTGCCTTCTTTAAAAAAATAGAACCCATAAGCAGAAAGGTCATCTCATCAAGTAGCTCCAAGGGAGCAGGAACTCCTATCGACAGAGACTTCTCCATCTGAAGGCCAGCAGGTCTCACCGACGCTCTGGGCACGATGAAGGCTGTGGCCAGAAGTAACGCAGGTGTGCAGGAGATATTCCCTTTCTTGGTCGTCCACAGATGGATAAATAGAGCACCCTGGAGATGGGAACAGCCAGCCTTGACTCTGGAGGACCCTGTCCAGAAGTGCGTGGAGCCTCTACCCCTGGGGCAGCATCCTGAGAGCCATGGATTGGGCACCGGTGGCTCCAGGACTCTTTCAGTTGTGCAACTTGCTGCTGCCAATGCCTTCCCTCCAGCCTGAAGCTC
>NW_020962725.1:6923-9960 GCF_003031625.1 Empidonax traillii | reverse complement strand
CCAACTGCCCCCCCCCAAAAAAAAAACCCCCCAAGGCTGCAGATCCCAGTCCTTTATTGGGGGGTCTCCGATCACACCCTAAAAAACAGACAATGGGGGGGGGTTGGGGGGTCAGGGGGGGGTCCAGGGGTGTCCCCAATTTTGGGGTGACCCCCCCCCATCCCCCCCACCCCTCCCCCACTCACGTGACTGCCCGGAAGGCCCTTTTTTCCACGTATTTCACCCGGTACCTCCTCTTGAACCTTGGGGGGGGAAAAAACGGGGAAAATCAGGTCAAAATTCCCCCTGGGGGGGCTCCCAGGAATTTTGGGGGTCCCACCCCCCAAAAATGACCCCTTTTTTTGTTATTTTTTGGTCACTCACTTGGCCCTTTCCCGAGGCTCGATCAGGTTCCTCCTCTGGAGGCTCTTGAAGCGATCGCGGAGCACGTGCCCTTCAGGCTGGGGGGTTTGGGGGGAATTCCCGGGTTTTTTGGGGAATTCCCATTTTTTGGGGTGTCCCCGAATTTTTTAGGAGTTCAGAGACCCCCCCTGAGCCCAAATTTTGGGGTCTCTGAGCCCCCCCCCCCCCCCGGGGTCGATCTCTGAAGCGATCGCGGAGGACGTGCCCTTCAGGCTGGGGGGTTTGGGGGGGAATTCCCAGGTTTTTGGGGGGAATTCCCGGGTTTTTGGGGGAGTTCCCAAGTTTTTTGGGGTGTCCCCGAATTTTTTAGGCGTTCAGAGACCCCCCCTGAGCCCAAATTTTGGGGTCTTCCCGCAGCACGTGCCCTTCAGGCTGGGGGGTTTGGGGGGGAATTCCCAGGTTTTGGGGGGAATTCCCGGGTTTTGGGGGAATTCCCAGGTTTTTGGGGGCATTCCCAAGTTTTTTGGGGTGTCCCCGAATTTTTTAGGAGTTCAGAGACCCCCCTCGAGCCCAAATTTTGGGGTCTTCCCGCAGCACGTGCCCTTCAGGCTGGGGGGTTTGGGGGGAATTCCCAGGTTTTTGGGGGAATTCCCAGGTTTTTGGGGGAATTCCCAGGTTTTTTGGGGTTTCCCCAAATTTTTTAGGAGTTCAGAGACCCCCCCTGAGCCCAAATTTTGGGGTCTCTGAGCCTCCCCCCCCCCCCCGGGGTCGATCTCTGAAGCGATCGCGGAGGACGTGCCCTTCAGGCTGGGGGGTTTGGGGGGGAATTCCCAGGTTTTTGGGGGGAATTCCCAGGTTTTTGGGGGGGAATTCCCAGGTTTTTGGGGGAATTCCCAAGTTTTTTGGGGTGTCCCCAAATTTTTTAGGAGTTCAGAGACCCCCCCTGAGCCCAAATTTTGGGGTCCCACCCCCCCCAAAACCCCATCGTGTTCCTCCTCTTGAAGCGCTCCCGATTTTGGGGGGAATTCCCAGGTTTTTGGGGGAATTCCCGGGTTTTCTGGCCATTCCCACATTTTTTAGGGTGTCCATGAATTTCTCAGGGTCTCAGAGCCCCCCTTTGCCCCCCAATTTTGGGGTCCCACCCCCAAAACCCATCGTGTTCCTCCTCTTGAAGCGCTCCCGATTTCAGGGGGAATTCCCAGATTTTTTGGGGGAATTCCCAAATTTTGGGGGTCCTTCCCAAATTTTCTGGGCATTCCCACATTTTTTGGGGTATCCCCGAATTTCTCAGGGTCTCAGAGCCCACTCAGCCCCCAAATTTTGGGGGTCCCACCCCCCAAAACCCATTGTGTTCCTCCCGATTTCGGGGGGAATTCCCAGGTTTTTTGGGGGAATTCCCGGGTTTTCTGGGGCATTCCCAAATTTTCTGGGCATCCCCACATTTTTTAGGGTATCCCCGAATTTCTCAGGGTCTCAGAGCCCCCCCTTTGCCCCCCAATTTTGGGGGTCCCACCCCCCCAAACCCCATCGTGTTCCTCCCGATTTTGGGGGGAATTCCCAGATTTTTTGGGAGAATTCCCGGGTTTTCTGGGGCATTCCCAAACGTTCTGGGCATTCCCACATTTTTTAGGGTATCCCCGAATTTTTAAGGGTCTCAGAGCCTCCCTTTGCCCCCCAAATTTTGGGGTCCCACCCCCCAAACCCCATCGTGTTCCTCCCGATTTCGGGGGGAATTCCCAGATTTTTTGGGGGAATTCCCGGGTTTTCTGGGGCATTCCCAAATTTTCTGGGCATCCCCACATTTTTTAGGGTATCCCCGAATTTCTCAGGGTCTCAGAGCCCCCCCTTGCCCCCCAAATTTTGGGGGTCCCACCCCCCAAACCCCATCGTGTTCCTCCCGATTTCGGGGGGAATTCCCAGATTTTTTGGGGAATTCCCAGCTTTTCTGACACATTCCCGTATTTTTTAGGGTTTCCCCGAATTTTTCAAGATCCCAGAGCCCCCCCATCCCCCCGATTTGGGGGTCCCAGCCCCCTCAGCCCCCCGAGGTCCCGACCCCACGTCGGTCCCCGGGACCCCCCGAAATCCTTCACATTCCCGGCGTCGGGAATTCTGGGAGCGCAAGGATGAGGCTCATCACGGGGGGCTGGGCACCCCAAAACCGGGGGGTTTCACCCCAAAAAACACCCACCCTGAGGCTCCTCAGGGACTCGGGGAGCTCCTGGCTCAGCTGCACCTCCGGCCCGGCGTCCTCGTACCTGGGACAGGGGGGGGAACACAAAAAAACAACCCAAAATTGCAGGTTTTGGCCCCAAAATTGGCTTTTCTCGCCACAAAATTGGTTTTTCTCACCCTAAAATTGGGGGGTTTGCCTCAAAATTGCATTTTTTGGCCCCAAAATTGGCTTTTCTTACCCCAAAATTGGTTTTTTCTCACCCTAAAATTGGGGGGTTTGCCTCAAAATTGGCTTTTCTCGCCACAAAATTGGTTTTTCTCACCCTAAAATTGCATTTTTTGGCCCCAAAATTGGCTTTTCTCGCCACAAATTTGGTTTTTCTCGACCCCAGAAGTGGATTTTCTTGCCCCAAAATCGGCTTTTCCCGCCCCAAAAGTGGCTTTTCTTGCCCCAAAATCCCCCTTTTCCTTCCCAAACCCCCCAAAAAATCCCTGTTTCCCTTTCCCAATCCCCCCTTTT
>NW_020962725.1:0-1200 GCF_003031625.1 Empidonax traillii | reverse complement strand
AATGGATCCGTCCAGGAATTCCAATGGATCCATCCAGGAATTCCAATGGATCCATCCAGGAATTCCAATGGATCCATCCAGGAATTCCAATGGATCCATCCAGGAATTCCAATGGATCCATCCAGGAATTCCAATGGATCCATCCAGGAATTCCAATGGATCCATCCGGGAATTCCAATGGATCCATCCAGGAATTCCAATGGATCAATCCGGGAATTCCAATGGATCCATCCAGGAATTCCAATGGATCCATCCAGGAATTCCAATGGATCCATCCGGGAATTCCAATGGATCCATCCAGGAATTCCAATGGATCCATCCAGGAATTCCAATGGATCCATCCAGGAATTCCAATGGATCCATCCAGGAATTCCAATGGATCCATCCAGGAATTCCAATGGATCAATCCAGGGATCCATCCCAATGGATCAATCCTGATCCCAATGGATCAATCCTCATGGATCCATCCCCATGGATCAATCCTGATCCCAATGGATCAATCCCCATGGATCCATCCCCATGGATCAATCCTGATCCCAATGGATCAATCCCCATGGATCAATCCCCAGGGATCAATCCTGATCCCCAGGGATCAATCCTCATGGATCAATCCTGATCCCAATGGATCAATCCCCATGGATCAATCCTCATGGATCAATCCTGATCCCAATGGATCCATCCCAATGGATCAATCCTGATCCCAATGGATCAATCCCCAGGGATCCATCCCCATGGATCAATCCTGATCCCAATGGATCAATCCCCATGGATCAATCCTCATGGATCAATCCTGATCCCAATGGATCAATCCTCATGGATCCATCCCCAGGGATCAATCCTGATCCCAATGGATCAATCCTCATGGATCAATCCTGATCCCAATGGATCAATCCCCATGGATCAATCCTGATCCAATGGATCAATCCTCACGGATCCATCCCCATGGATCAATCCTGATCCCAATGGATCAATCCCCATGGATCCATCCCCAGGGATCAATCCTGATCCCAATGGATCAATCCCCATGGATCAATCCTCATGGATCAATCCTGATCCCAATGGATCCATCCCCATGGATCAATCCTGATCCCAATGGATCAATCCCCAGGGATCCATCCCCATGGATCAATCCTGATCCCAATGGATCAATCCTCATGGATCCATCCCCACGGATCAATCCTGATCCCCATGGATCAATTC
>NW_020962724.1:9410-11203 GCF_003031625.1 Empidonax traillii | reverse complement strand
CGCACAGCCCCGCGGTGGCTGCCGGGAAAGGGATGGCGGCGACAACGGAACGTGCTCAGCATTGTGAGACCTTGCGGGGGCTGCGGCGGGGCTGGGGATGCGCTCGGGGGCTGCGGGGAGCGCGGCTGTGGGCGGGAAGGCTGGAGGGCTCGGCAGAGTGGAGAGGAGGGGCTCGGGGGTTCCCGAGGAGGTTTTGAGGTTCGTGAGGGGCTTGCGGAGGGTCGCGGAGGGGATTTGGTGTCCTGAGGGCGCTCAGAGGGGAGGGTGAAGGTGCCTGAAGGGGTTTCGGGGGTCCCTGAAAGGGCTGGGTGCCTTGGAACCCTCCCGGGGAGGGGGGGCTGTTTAAACGCCATGGCTGCACTGCGCAGGCGCCGGCGGAGTTTCCACGAGGGAACTTCAACTCCCATTAGGCTTTGCGCGGTGCAGCCATTGCCGCTCGTGCCACAGCGCCCCCTGCCGGCTGGGCGGACCGACCGCAGGGAAAGCGGGTCCTGATGCTCCCCCTGAATCCCAGAGACCCCCAAAACTCAGCACACAGAGACCCCACTGGGCGGGGGACTCAGGGGGTCCCTAAAGCCTATCAGTGGGGTTCAGGGGGTCCCCGAGCCCTCAGGGAAGGGGTACTTTGGGTGGTACCCAAAGTCTTGTGAGGGAGATGAACCACATCCGGTAAGGGGATCCCAGTGCCCACAGTATAGCCCAGTGACCTCCCAGTGGCTCTCAGTATGGCCCAGTAAATCCTCCAGTGACCACCCAGTGTTTCCCAGTGACCTCCCACTGCCCCCCAGTATGGCCCAATGATCCTCCAGTGAGCACCCAGTAACCCCCAGTATGTCCCAGTAACCTCCCAGTGTCCCCCCGTGTGTCCTGGTAATCCCCCAGTAATCACCCAGTCCCTCCCAGTGCCCTCCCATAATCCCTCAATAACCCCCAGTCCCTCCCAGTGCCTCCTGGTTCCCCCAGTGTGTCCCAGTATGCCCCAGTAATCCCCCAGTGCCCCCCTCAAAGCCCCCCGAGTGTCCCCCAAGTGTCCCCAGATGCCCTTGGCCTTTCTGTGAGTGTGGGGGAACAGGGCCATTTTGGGGGTCAGAGGGTCCAGGGGGGCCCTCTGGGGGGAGATGGAGGGTTGGGGACATCAGGGATGGGGTTTGGGGACAGTGGGGAGGGGTTTGGGGACAGTGGAATGGGGGATGTCAAGGGGGGAATTGGGGCCATGGCGAGGCCCTGGGGACATTGGGGACACCAGGGGGGGCTCGGGGTGAGAAGTGGGAAATTGAGGACACAAGGGAGGTCTTGGGGACACCAGGGAGGTCTCAGGACTCACCTGGTTGTGGTGCTGCCCCTCCTGTCCCCCTCAGGCCCCAGTAAGGCCCCCCAAATGTCCCCACACCCCATTTTTTCTTTAATCACCTCTCCTCCCAGATCCCTTTTACCCCCCAATGCCACCAAGACCCCTTTTAACTCCCCCAAATGCACCCAGAGCCCTCCAAAACCCCCCAAATCCTCTCCAACACCCTTAAAGTGAGATGAGCCAGCACCCTGGGACAGGAACACAGTGGGCTGTACTGGGAGGGCACTGAGGGGTTCACTGGGCTCTACTGGGAGAGAGCCCTAATCCCCAAAGCCCCCCCAAAGCTGGGGGCAGCTGCTTCATCCCCGGGATCTGAGGGCCCCTCTGCAATCCCATCCCTGGGGCACAATCTGCTCTCCAGAGCTCGACTGACTCCCTGCAGACTTTGCAGGGCAATCTGTGCTCGCAGCTGCATCCTGAGCCCGAGGTCAGTTTGGATCCC
>NW_020962724.1:0-3061 GCF_003031625.1 Empidonax traillii | reverse complement strand
AAGAGTCCCATGGCAGACATGTGGGGCTGCATTCTCGGGGTGTGAGGCATCAGTTCTTTGGTGTCCAGGGGTCATTCTGGAATAGAGATGATTGGCCATAAAATCACAACCAGGCCAATGGCAAAAAGGAAAGGCTGCAATGTGGGGGTGTGGTGCATTGGTTCTTTGGTTTCCAGGCATCATTCTGGAATGGAGAGGGTAGGCCATGACATCACAAAGGCAACCATGGAACCCTTTTGGGGCTGAAGTGAGGGGGTGTGCACTGCAGTTCCACTCAGGAAGGAAAGCCCTGAGCTAGATCTAATATTAAAAAAAAAATCAAAACCTTAACCTAAGCCTTAACCCAAAACTGTAACCGTATCCTTTACTTAAACCCAAATGTTACCTAAACAGTAACCTTAACATAACACTAACTCTAACCTTAAAAATCTAACCCTTACCCTAACCCTAACCCTAACCTAATCCTAACCCTAACCCTAAACCCAAACCCATAACTGTAACCATATCCCTTAGTCTAACCCAAACATTATCTAAAAAATAATCCTGACCCTAAACTAATCCTAACCCTAACCCAAAAGCCAACCCTAACCCTAATGAAAGGGACATTGGTGACATCACTTGGGACAGGTGTCATCACAGGGGATTGGTGAAAACAAAGAGACAACTGTGATGTCACAGGGACATTGTTGACATCAGATGGGGCATCGGTGACAGCAGATGTACATGGCTGACATCAAAGAGACATCAGTGACATCATTGGGGACATGGGTGACATCACAGAGGACCAGTGACATCACAGGGAACTGTTGAAAACAAAGGGACAGGCGTGGTATCACAGGGAAATCAGTGACATCACAGAGGGCGTCGATGATTTCACAAGGACAGGGGTGACATCACAGTGACACCAGTGATATCATCAATAACAATGGTGACATCACAGGGGACAGAGGTGACATCACAGGGACATGGGTGACAACAAAGAGACAGCTGATATATAACAGGGACAGTGGTGGTATCACAGGGCTATGATGACATCACAAGGATAGCAGTGACATCACGGGAACAAGGTGCCACCTCTGGGCACAATGGTGGCACCACAGGGACAGCACTGACATCATAGGGGACCAGTGACATCACAGGGGGCTGGTTAAAATAAGGGGACAGCTGTGACGTCACAGAGACATCAGTGACATCAAAGGGGTCTGGTGACATCACTAAGGACCAGTGGCAGCACAGGGAACTGATGAAAACAAAGGGACAATTGTGATATCACAGTGACATCGGTGACATCAGTGGGGACATTGGTGACTTCACAAGGACAAGGGTGACATTACAGAGACAGCAGTGACATCATCAAGGACATTGGTGACACCACAGGGGACAGTGGTGACATCACACAGACATGGGTGAAATCACTGGGGACAAGTGACACCCCAGGGGACTGGTGACAAAAAAGGGACAGCCGTGATGTCACAGGGACATCACTGACATCACCAACATCGGTGAAATGATGGTGCCACAGCTCGGCACAGTGATGACATCACAGAGAAAGCCGGACATCATTAGCGACATTGCTGACATCACAGGGAACAGTGATGACACTGCAGAGACACCAGTGACATTAACGGGGACATTGATGACTTCACAAGGCCAGGGGTGACATCACAGAGACACCTGTGATATCATCAAATACAGGGGTGACATCACAGGGGATAGTGGTGCCATCACAGATAAATCGGTGACATCATTGGGGACCAGTGACATCACAGGGTGACCACAGGTGACCACAAATGACAGCCGTGATGTCACAGAGAGATTGCTGACATCATAGGAGACATTGGTGGCTTCACAAAGGCAGTGGTGACATCACAGAGACACCAGTGACATCATTTGGGACCAGTGACATCACATGGGACTGTTGACAAGAAAGGGACACCTGTGATGTCACTGGGACATCAGTGTCTTCACAAGAACAGGGCTGACATTATAGAGCACCAGTGACATCATTGAGGACATTGCTAAAGTCACAGGGGACAGTGGTGACATCACAGGGACAGAGGTTACACCACTGAGGAACAGTGACATCACAGGGGACTGATAACAATAAAGGGACAGCAGTGATGTCACAGTGACATCGGTGATATCACGGGGACCTGGTGTCACCACTAAGGACAGTGGTGACTTCACAGGGACATTGTTGACATCACAGGGGACAGTGATGACACCACAGAGTCACCAGAGACATCAGTGGGGACATCTGTGACATGACAGCAGACATCGTTGTCATCACAAGGCCAGATGTGACATCACAGAGACACCAGTGACATTATCAGTGACACTGGTGGCATCACAGGGGATAGTGGTGACATCACAGGGACATGGGTGACATCACTGGGGACCAGTGACCTCACAGGGGACTCTTGACAACAAAGGGACAGAGGTGACTTCATAGGGCTATTGGTGACATCACAGGGGGCCCTTGATGACATCACGGAGATACCAGTGACATCATCATGGACATTGGTGACATCACAGTGGTGACATTACAGGGACACTGATGACTTCACAAGGCATGGGGGGCAGAGACACCAGTGACATCATGGGAGACATTGGTGGCATCACAGGGGACAGTGGTGACATCACAGAGACAGCAGGGACATCACTGGGGACCAGTGACATTAGAGTGACAACAGAGGGATAGCAGTGATGTCACAGGGACATTGGTGAGATCACAGGGGTCTGGTGACATCACAGGGACATTGGTGACATCACAGGGAACTGGTGGCACTGTTGGGGACAGTGGTGATATCACCAGGACAGCAGTGACATCACTGGAGACCAGTGACATCACAGGGGACTGCTTACAGCAATGGGAAAGCCGTGGTGCACACAAATGTCCATGTGATATGAAGACATTGTTTTTCTCCTAAAACTCCTCCTTATTTTTGTCCCAGGTTTCTCTTTGTTTACATTCCTGCAGTCTGGTATCACTGCTCCTGTATCTTTCCACTGCCTGCAAAGAGGCTTCTGGCTATGTCAGGGCCAGGCCTAACTGAGGCCA
>NW_020962723.1:8083-9687 GCF_003031625.1 Empidonax traillii | reverse complement strand
AGGCAGGAGCTCCATATTGGTGCCTCCCTGTCTCTGAGGTTCCTATCTGTTCCAACACTCTTCACTCTACATACTGATACTTTAGCCCTAAGATGACTCTAAAGTCCTGCCTGGAAGGGCCACGAAGGCCCAAAGCCAGACGAGAGAGGAAAACATGCAGAGGACACGGGCTCACTGACTTCCCTGTGCTTTGCAGGCCAGGCAGCCAGAGGGACGAGACCCGGGTGGACGCCGTGTGCACCTACAGGAAGGAGCCCTTGGCTGCAGCCTTGGACAGGGTGGGCCTGTACCACCAAGTGAGCAACAAGACCAGAGGCATCAGCCAGCTGGGCCCCTACAGCTTGGACAAGGACAGCCTCTACGTCAACGGTGACCCACGCTGCTCTCTCTGCCCCCTCTGCTCTCCCCCACCAGCCCTCCCCCAGTGCTACCCCTTGCCCAGCTGCAGCTCCTGACCCTCTGTCTGTCTCTTTTCCCAGGCTACAACGAACAGCCAGTCCAGCCCAGTGAGTACCTTGCATGAGTCGGCTGGGCACAGAGGGCAGCAAATGCCTCCTTGGGGCATTCCTTCAGTGAGAGTGTGCCTGGGCTTGAGATCCTGGGGAGAGGCAGGGAGCCTGAAAGCCTTTCTAACGGGTTGGCTGGAGAATTCTACACTTGTCCAGCCAGAGCCCTGTCACCCTTACTCTGCTCCCTCCTCACTGCTTATCTCTGTATTTTACAGCTCCCACCCACCCACCACCGACAGCTGCTGCCCTCGAGTGTTTCACCATCAACTTCACCATCACCAACCTCCCCTACAATTCTGACATGGCAAAGCCTGACTCAGCAAGGTTCAAGTCTGCACGACGAGTTATGAACACCTTGGTGAGTGAACCAGAAGGGAGACATATCATTACCTGGCTAGTCTCAGTACCTTGGTGAGAGGGCAGGGATCTGGCCTGGATTTAACTGTGAAACCCTCCCCTTGGCAGCTCGACCGCCTGCTGAAGGACACCAGCATTGGCCCCGATTTCCAGGGATGTGAATCAACAGCCTTCAGGTATGAATTGAGCCCCAGTGTCCCTTTGCAAGTCCCTTGGTCAGATGAGGGGCTTTGTCATTTTTTTGTCTGCTGGCACCTGTCCTACTGAGGCAGGACCTTAGCTCTTATGCCCTCCTACAGCAGAACGACTCCTTGCTGTCAGGCCTCTCACCTTGGGGTGTTAATGCAAAATCCCACAGTGACTGTGTCTTCCTGAAGAGCCCAGGGTGTGAGTGGAGGTGCAGAGCATTTGCTGGCCAGTACACTGACCATTTCAGAAAAGAAGGGTTTGCCTCCTCACACTTGGATATAAACAGAAGCCCCAAGGGCCAGACGAGAGAGGAGAATATGCAGAGGACAGAGGCTGAGTGTTGTCCCTGTGCTTTGCAGTCCAGGCAGCCAGAGGGACGAGACCCGGGTGGACGCCGTGTGCACCTACAGGAAGGAGCCCTCGGCTGCAGCCTTGGACAGGGTGGGCCTGTACCACCAAGTGAGCAACAAGACCAGAGGCATCAGCCAGCTGGGCCCCTACAGCTTGGACAAGGACAGCCTCTACGTCAACGGTGACCCACGCTGCTCT
>NW_020962723.1:0-3063 GCF_003031625.1 Empidonax traillii | reverse complement strand
CAGCCAGAGGGACGAGACCCGGGTGGACGCCGTGTGCACCTACAGGAAGGAGCCCTCGGCTGCAGCCTTGGACAGGGTGGGCCTGTACCACCAAGTGAGCAACAAGACCAGAGGCATCAGCCAGCTGGGCCCCTACAGCTTGGACAAGGACAGCCTCTACGTCAACGGTGACCCACGCTGCTCTCTCTGCCCCCTCTGCTCTCCCCCATCAGCCCTCCCCCAGTGCTGCCCCTTGCCCAGCTGCAGCTCCTGACCCTCTGTCTGTCTCTTTTCCCAGGCTACAACGAGCAGCCAGTCCAGCCCAGTGAGTACCTTGCATGAGTGGGCTGGGCAGAGAGGGCAGCAAATGCCTCCTTGGTGGTTTCTTTCAGTCAGAGGGTGCTTGGGCTTGAGACCCTGGGGAGAGGCAGGGAGCCTGAAAGCCTTTCTAATGGACTGGCTGGAGAATTCTGCACTTGTCCAGCCAGAGCCCTGTCACCCTTACTTTGCTCCCTCCTCACTCTCTATCTCTGTATTTTGCAGCTCCCACCCACCCACCACCCACAGCTGCTGCCCTCGAGCGTTTCACCGTCAACTTCACCATCACCAACCTCCCCTACAATTCTGACATGGCAAAGCCTGACTCAGCAAGGTTCAAGTCTGCACAAAGAGTGATGAACACCATGGTAAGTGGACCATGGCATGGTCTTGTCCTTGATACTTGTCTCATAAACTGGGGGGACTGCCGGGAGCTGTTCAGGGCTTAACTGTGAAACCTCTCTGCTTGGCAGCTCGACCGCCTGCTGAAGGACACCAGCATTGGCCCCAGTTTCCAGGGATGTGAATCAACAGCCTTCAGGTATGAATTGAGCCCCAGTGTCCCTTTGCAAGTCCCTTGGTCAGATGAGGGGCTTTGTCATTTTTTTGTCTGTTGCCACCTGTCCTACTGAGACAGGACAATAGCTCTTATGCCCTCCTACAGCAGAACGACTCCTTGCTGCCAGGCCTCTCACCTTGGGGTGTTAATGCAGAATCCCACAGCAACTCTGTCTTCCTGAACAGCCCAGGGTGTGAGTGGAGGTGCAGAGCATTTGCTGGTCAGTACACTGACCATTTCAGAAAGGAAGGGTTTGCCTCCTCACACTTGGATATCAGCAGAAGCCCCAAGGGCCAGACGAGAGAGGAGAATGTGCAGAGGACAGAGGCTGAGTGTTGTCCCTGTGCTTTGCAGGCCAGGCAGCCAGAGGGACGAGACCCGGGTGGACGCCGTGTGCACCTACAGGAAGGAGCCCTCGGCTGCAGCCTTGGACAGGGTGGGCCTGTACCACCAAGTGAGCAACAAGACCAGAGGCATCAGCCAGCTGGGCCCCTACAGCTTGGACAAGGACAGCCTCTACCTCATTGGTGACAATTTTTTTTGTAATTTCTGTAATTTTCCTGTTTCCCTGTTTACTGTTTTATTTCTTGTCATACTCTTTCACTAAAGAATTCCAATTTTTCTAACTTTTTTGGTTCTTCCAATCAAAAATATCTTTGATAGTTTTTGTTGGATTTACAGGGCATGCTTATACACTGGTTTGTATTTTATTTTCTTCTGTATGAATGGTGGAAGGTTTTGGGTTGGAAGGGACCTTAAGGATAATCTCATTCCACCCTTTTGCCATGGGCAGGGATGCCTTCCACTAGACCAGGCTGCTCCAACTTGGCCTTGGACATTTCCAGGGATGGGTCAGTCACAGCTTCTCATGGCAACCCATGCCAGAGCCTCATCACCCTCACAGGGAAGATTCCTTCCCAACATGCAACATAAATTCCTGCTCTTTCTCTTTGAAGCCATTCTCCCTTGTCCAGTCCCTCCATCCCTTGTCCCAGGTCCCTCTCCAGCTCTCTTGGAGCTCCTTTAGGCCCTGGAAGGTGCTTTCAGGTCTCCCTGGAGCCTTCTCTTCTGCTCTCCCAACCTGGCTCCAGAGCAGAGGGGCTCCAGCCCTGGGAGCGTCTCCGTGGCAGGGGGTGGAACGAAATGATCTTTAAGGTCCCTTCCAACCCAAACCATTCTGGGATTCTGTAACTACAGAAGCCATAAAACCTGCACAAGAACAAATGGCACCAAAGCAGAGGAGCTATTGTCACCCACAGCCTTTGAACTTCTGATTGCTTTGCACTCAGTAACTTATCCAACTACATCATATCATAACACACCAGAAAATACAAGGATTGACCTGCCAAGGTCAAGGAACAGCACTAGAACTGAACAGCACTTGACAAAATCCTATAGAAGTTGCCAATGCAGAAGCCAAATGGTTCCCTGCCCATGGCAGGGGGTTTGGAATGAGGTCATCTTTAAGGTTCCGTCCAACCCAGCCCATTCTGGAATTCTAAACTGGATTTAGGGAATGGGTAAACTCCCTCTCAATGTCCTGAGAAAATGGAATATTCCGTGCAGTGCTAAGAAAAGCAGCAGCTTGCCAACAACATAGAGCAGGATGAATGTGCATTTATGCACAGACTGTCATCAAATCGGTTTTTCGTGTCAAATGTTTACACGGGACCTCTCAGACAAAACCCATTCCAGTTCTGTATTGCAGTGTGTGCCAGACCTTCCAACTTGGAAGCAGGTTTCTCAAATATGTCCCTTTTCTTGTCCCCACAGGTTACAATGAACTGCAGCCTGAGCTATGTAAGTACCTTTAAAGAGCTGTCGAAGTGGCAAGATGATTGTGCTTGTTGGCAACAGCCAAAAGAGCAGGTTGGACCAAGCAACCCAGAGCTCTGCTAGATTTATAAAACAGAGAAATCAGGAGCCTGTTATGGAACCACATGTTCTCCAACCTTGAAGCCAAATAGAATATCCTATAGTGTTTCCTCTCGGGGTGATGATAATAAACTGGATTTTCAGGCATTGACTTTTCCTTTCTCATTGCAGCTGCTGCTCTAAATACACAACCTCTGCCACCAGCAGTGAGGAACTTCACCTTGAATGTCACTATAACCAACCTGCCATTCACTGCAGATATGGCAACACCAAATTCTAGGAAATTCAAGTCAACAGAAAGAGTCATGTCCTATTATGTAAGTCAGGCAAAA